>NW_026623529.1:631244-658740 GCF_030028575.1 Malurus melanocephalus
TACAAAATTCTGGAGAAATGACAAGGCTTTCTTCCCTTTTCACCACCCACACCACAGGTCCACTCACAAGACAAGGAGAGCACTTCAGATGGAGATTAAAAGCTTGCCCTCCCACTGCCTGAGAGGAATTAGACCCCAGGGCTCTGGCTTAAAAGCCACCATCCAGTTCACAGGCTCCTAAGGGCATGCCAGGATTCCTGTTGTTACGAAAACTCCTTTTATTAATTTCAGCTGGAGCTCAGCATGTTTCACCTGTGCTTCCTTGCTGGGCACTCTGGACAAAAATCCTATAACCAATAGTTTGGGTTAAAAACAAAGAGTGGAAAGAAAGAAATCTGTGGGACTTTAAAATAATAATAATAAAGAAAAATTGAAAATCTTACTGAAATCAGATAGWGAATATATAGAATTTGAACATATTAAAAGGTGAGTCACTCCAAGTGGCTTTTTATTGTGTGGACCTGGAGGATACCGGAGGAGCCTTGAGCCAGTACAGGGTGTCAATCTGCCATGAGAGAGTAGAGAAGGGTAGTGCTGAATAKCTTATGCCTTTTTTAACATTACACTGTGAAGTGTGGAAGATTTTATGACAAAATAACAATGCTACATCTATTCAGCATGTGTCTGCACCATGTGATTGTTTTAGTTCTAGGTCTACTTGGCTTGCTCTAGCTTGAGGCAAGTGTTTCACTGCAGCTTTGACTCCATTTTGAAATGCTTGCCTTATGTGCTCTTCTTGCTGCTTGGTCATTCTTTCCTGAGTAGCAGAGTTCTTAGAGTGTTTCTGTGAGGATGTCGCTACATCCATGACAAATGGCTATTAATGTCACCAACAAGAATGAAAGACAGGGGTCCTGAATGAGCCAGACTGAAAAGAAACAGAACAAAGTTTCTAACAGGGCATGTAAGATGAATTCATCTTAAGGGGATTAATGGGAAAGATGGAAAGAAATCAGGGGTTTCAAAGTCATCTCTTTAATTTGCTGAAGAGGGGGAAAATGGTGCTCAGTTCTGGTCTTAAATCTCCTGATTCAATATTCTACATTTCCTCTCCATTTCTCCAGTCCTTATTCTTTCCCAGCTGCATACAGGACACTTTAGATGCTTGATGGAGACCTTTTCTTAATGCTACCACTTTGTGGAAATAATACATTTCCTCAATACATAACCTTCCCCTCTGTAAGTGRAATTGAAGAACCATTCTCTCAATTTTTATCTTAAGGTTTGGCATAATACCCCTTGGTCTCTCAGGAAATGCTGCAAACCACATTAGGCTGTGGTGCATCACTCTTGGAAAGAAGTGAGTCATTATCTCCAGCCAGCATCAGCACTTGCACTGCTTTTCCCTACTCGTGTATCCCCCTACCAGGACCCTTTTGGCCTATGATCCCGAGTGCAAACCTCATCCAGGACCTGGGGCACGGCTTRTGCCCTCACAGGGATGAATCAGAGATCCATATGACCTTGTAGGCCAATCTCACCATGTCTGCATCCCCTGAGCACCAGCAACTATTCAGCACAAGCAGAATATTTGCAGAGAGAAGGGGACTTTGAAGACAAAGTGAAAAGATTGGAAGCAGAAGGGAGTGACTTTGTTACACAGCAGTATTGATTGTTGCTCATTACCAATAGGCACTGACTCCTTTATGTAGCTTTATAATGCAATAACAAGGCCTGGGAGAAAGCTGGCTGTGCCTTTACTCACAAGTACAAGACATCACAGACCATTGTAACCTCAAGGAACTGAATAAAACGTCAAACAAAGCCAACCAGACATGCTGGCCTCCAATTAAACTAGAAATGAAAATGCACTGGCCTGTTTTGGATTGCAAAACAAGTTTTACTCAAATTCTGAAAAGTAAAATCTAGAAAACTTGGTAACACAGGCAGACAAACCTCTTCTAGGAGAATACACAAGACTTGCAATCCTCTATTAAGGATAGGAAGAATTGGGTTTTCACCGAATATATTGAATGATAAATTCAGGAGTATTTGTGCTGCCATTTCCCAAATTAGTGTCTGCAAATATTAGATGATTTTTCAAATTCTCTCTTCTCTTACCAAGACAAAAAACTTTTTTTTTTGGTATGTTGTTTTGAAAACTCGAGAACTCTCAATGTCTTACTGCTGTAGCATTCATGGTGGAATTTTAAGCATCTACACAGTCCAGCTTCTTGGGCTCTTTTGTAAATCCAGCCTCTTAGCCTGGTGCCTAAAATCTTACTGTGAATTAAACAAATTTGCAGAATCTGGCCTGGAATATGAGGACCATCTAACTGTGCYCAGATTAGATTGACAAACACCTAAAGAACCACTAAAACAGGCAAGAGATACAAGTGCTTTCAAAACAAATTAGTATGTCATAAAACCAATTAAAGGAAAAACAAAACCAGTTTTCCACTTTAGACAAAGAGGGCCTGCTTGCCTGTCAGGGAAGAGCACAATGATTAAACTTTTCGGTGGCTGTTTGGCAGAAGCAAAGCTGTTTAAAACTATTCTGACTTTGTGGCTTGAGTCAGCTGATGAGGATGAGAAGGGCAAGGTTCAGGTGTCCCTCGTGGGTGTGACATGTTTGTTCTGWGGTGAGGGCAGTAGGAAAGGTGCCTGCAAAAGACACAGCTCCAGCATTGCTGCCACAGCCCCGGGGGCAGAGGGTGGCACAGCCCAAGGTTTCTCCAGGGATATGGTCCATGGCTGAGCTCCAGGAGTGCACCGCCCTAGGAAGAAGGATTATCACAAAATCATGGAATAATCTGAGTTGGAAGGGACACACAAGGACCATCATCAAGACATCCCACAAGGATGGATGCCTTTTGCATCCATATTCAGCCATGCCATTCCCACCAGCTCCTATTGCCAGCACAGCAGGTSCAGGTGCACTAAAAATATCCTCTGTGGACTCCCAGCACTCCCAGCAGGCCAGGYGATGTGCTTGCCTGACAGTTCCCAGAATTTCCCAGCAGGCAGGCAGCTGAGGTGCTTGGCCTTGAACTTTCTGCTGCTGGGGATGTCTTCACAGGACTCCAGACACGGCCACCACCATGAAATGTCAAAGCACTTTTCACTTCTGCAGATTCACAGCCACAAGGATATAAACAGCAAATTCCACATGAGCTCATCTAGTGGGAAGTTTTGTTTGGTTTTTTTTTTTGGTTTTTTTTTTTCTTTTTTTTCTTTTGTGCCAGCATGAATGCACATTTTTGGGTTTTTTTTAATGTGTTGTTGTTGTTGTTTGGGTTTCTTTTGTTGGATTGTTGGTGGAGTTTTTTTGTTTTATTTGGTTTTATTTTGTTTCTTTTGTTTTGCTTTTAACCTGACAGATAATTTCTGAACAGGTTGACAAGGAAATTATATGATGAACTCCAGTTATCGATTTTTTCTTTCTCTCTTCTTTTCAGTGGCCAAAACAATGTATTTAGTTGGACAAAACCAGAAAAAGAATATTAAAAAACCAGATTTCCTATTATAGCATTTCTTTTTATCACTGTAGAATCAAGAACACTTTAAAAAATGTCATTTCTTGTCCTGAGAAATGTGATAAAACACATAGAATAATTAATCTAAACTCCCTGCCAAAAAAAAACAAAAAACCAAACAACAATGTAAAACAACCTAACACTTTATATTCTTCYCTGTAGCTGATTCTTCTTGGAAGAGGTAGACAGGAGGAGATTGTTTTTGCTAAAACAAAAGCTGGCAGGATCTTAATCGGTGGGAAGCTCAGGAATCAGTAATAGTAGGATGAGGCCTTTTAAATATTTCTCTGAAGGTCTTGCAATGTTTTGGGTTTGGGGTGGGGGTTTTGTTTTTGCTTTTTTTTTTTTTTATTTCTTTATTTTTATCAACTTTGACAAATTCTCTGTGTCTAGTAAAAATTGGCCATCTCATGAGTTTCTCAGACACATCTTTCCAGTTCCATACTTAAAAGCAAGAAAAGGCAGCTTTCCTCCTGCTATTTTCCAAGCTCTGTATGAGCACAGAAATCCATATTTGTAGGAATAATTAATGAAARTCTTAAATATGTTGGGCTATTTTCCTCATAGCTCTTAGCAAGATGGAACTTTGGAAACAATTGAGTATTTTGGGCTAGTGACTGAAACCATAAACCAGCCAGCAACAAATAAAACCTAGTTTGGATAAGGTGCTTTCCTTCTCCAACTCATCACTAGATTTTTTTTAGAATTTAAAGCTGCAGCTTTCTATTAGTGCTCTGTATCTCTTTCTTAAATTTTAATTTTGTTTATCCTGTTCTAAAATGAGAATTTGAAAAGAGAAAATGTTTTCACTTTGAAAATGCTGCATGAAATATGAAAAAGAATATTATAAGATCCTCAATTTTCATGTAGGGTTTTTTTTTTTTCTGAACTTAGTTCCCCACTGGGAGATTGTTTAGGTCATGCAAAAATTGATTTTCCAGCTAGTGAAAAATGTGACCAAAAACTTTTGCTTTAATCTAATATTCCATCCAATTTTATCTAAAACAGTTCAGAGATCCTAACCTCATTTCATAGGTTACTTTCCAGATCTCCTAATATTTACTTAAAGATAGATAAAATCAGATATGCCATTCAATCAAGTAGTAATTGCACATTCAACTAAATCATATGTATTTCAGTAACACACATTTATATAAAGTATATTAAAAGCTTTGGTCTTTTCTGATTGCATATTCCCTGGAATTCACTATCACCCACTAGGAATTAACACACTGGACCCTCAGACCCCTCTAAATGTAATCATATCATATCATATATTAAAAATGTGTAATCATGGAAGAAAAAGATCCATTTCTCCATGCACAGTAATGTATTTATAAAATATGCTTACTGACAAATGCCACACATAGCATTCTGTGCACTTTAAAAATGTGGTGATGTCAGTTAGGGGCATTTAAAGACAGTCCAAAGAATACCAGGACAGAAAAAAGAAAATTTACATCTACAAAAGTGCAATGCTGGAAAAGATGGCAAAACAACCTGTATGTAAYAATGTACAAAATGCAGGTGGTTGATAAAAGAATTAGGAACAGGGTAGATAGTCCCACTATGGCTGGGAGAGAAGAAAAGAGAAGACAAATTAGACAAATAATGTGTAAGAATATTTTTKGGGGGATCTAAGGAAGAGAGGATAAAAAGGATTATAAAACTTTATGTCCTGGCTCTGTGTTCCGTGGCAGGTACACCATTATATGTTTCTCCTGAGAAAAACACATAAACATAATTAAATAGGATGACTTTTCCCTGCCTTTACCTGAAATTCACAGAAGAAGCTGAAGAACCRTGGTGTGTATAGCAGAAATTCAAATGCTCTACCATAGTCTTGGGGCCTATTGAGCTTTTTTTTGATGTAAATCACAGCAGTTTCTGTAGCCAGGAGAGCTCTTTTATTTTATTTGTCGATTTGAAGATGTCAACTATCTCATTAAAACTGACTAGGCTGCGGCTGATGTTACCAACTCATGGAAGCAGTGAGAAAGAATCTTGTTTTGGCGAAGCCATTTCTCATTTGCCCTAATGATGGCAATTCACACGCTGCAGGTAAAGCAGGCAGCGCAAGTAGAAAATGCCGTGCCTGAAACACACACCCAAGGCACAGCCACCAGTGCCACAGTCAACTGCATCTGCTGGAAATTACCAAGGTCTGAACACTTCCCAGGGGATGGGAATGTCCCATCTTTGCTCTGCTGAACAGAGTGGGCGAGAAGGCTGAGGAATTGCATCTTCTGGGAGCAGCATAGGAGAGCCGTGCAGCTCAACACCCCAAACCACAGACAACAGCTTCAGCTGCATGACGAGGAGCTGCTCACAGAACCTCTTGTCCTTCCTCTCAGTCTCTGGTTTGGAGCATTTCACCAAATTAGAATTCTGTTTCTTCAAGCCTTGGGTTTATAGCTTTCTAGCCATAAATTTAACTATGACTGGGGCTATTGTTTTTCCCTGGTAGTGCATCTCAGTGATTCATAGTTTGAAATGATTCATTTACGAACTCAAGGACATTCACAAGGGATTATTTTTGGAAATGGTCAAATATCCAAGCGTTGTGWTAGCATCCTGAGGAGTTACTTATCMAAAAGCAGAGGAGATGACTGGCTGAGRGATCGATCATAAGCYGCTGAACCTAGAAYTGTGCTACAAGCCAGTGTGAGGAARTGCTMCTGTGTGTGTCCATTTGTCTGCTAATAAGAAACTGGAAAAGATGGTAAGCAAAGCAGTGATATGACTCATTAAGGCCATCAGATTATTTTCTTTACCATCTCGATATTTCCCCATCAGCTTTTCTTATTTTTTCTTTTTTTTTTCTTTAAATTTATTTATTTATTTTGTGACTAAATTTAAAAAAAAATAAAGATTAGAGCTAGAAAACAGATGTGGCTTTTTGATTTGAAAGGATTTTTAACTGAGTTTCCCTCAAGGTAAATAATTCCCTCCAACTGTTCCCTAACTAGTAACTCAGACCAAACACACTAGTCATCCATGTTGTTAAAGTGGGAAAAAATCCTGTCAGTAGAGAGGAACAAACCTTTTCTTTCAAAGGGATGCAACTCAACAGCCCCTCCAAGCGCAATGGATCAGTGTAGAGGAGTATGTTCAATGCAACATCACTCCACTCAGCCCCAGGCAGACAAATTCTGCATTTAATGAGAGGGCCAAGGTGTTCTCACCTGACTCTYCACAGGATGAAGAAATGAATGGGRWCAGCAGTAAGTGTAGGAGTARTCMTGGTTYCTCTGTCTCAGCAATAGAAGAGAARTAGCTGTTGGCAGCACAAAAGGGAAGACCACCAGCTTGTGAAGYAACCACCCTCCTTCTAGACTGAAAGGGAGTTTCTCACATTCATCATTTCATTTTACTTCCTTCTCTAAAACTTTTTTCTCTGGGTATGAAGCTGTGCAAAGTTGCAGTACTTTATAGGCTGCTTTGCAATCCAAAGGCCAATGCCTCCCCAAAATTTCTTCTCAAGTAACCTACCAGAGCTTTACTGTAACACAGTGTGAGCCAATACCCATCTAGGAGATGCAGGATTCATAAAAGAACAAAACCTCAGGAAAACTAATTCTCTTCTGTTGAAGAGGAGGAAGAATAAAATAAGACGAATTTGCTCTATGCTTCCTGGTAATAGGCAAATGCAAGTCAAGTGAGAAAAGAAGTTTGAAAGGCTCTGGAATACAGCCTGGCTCTCTGTATAAAAACAGTTTTGGAGTGGAATGTTTTTTGTTTACATTCAGTTTCGGCAGCTAATCTTTTGAAYCTTGGGTTCTCAAAAAGTTGCATTTTCTCATCTCATTTTCTATACATATCTACCTTCTGTGTCGGAAATCCATTCTCACRCAGCAGGACGCATTCTTCTGCCTACATTAGGAGCTCCTGTCAGTGAATRACATGGCTTTCTGAAAATGGATTCTTTCTGGTTTCTTTCTTTCTGGCATGGGTCAGGGCTCTTTTGATGTTACACAAATAGCAATTTCATACTCCTGGTGATTATAATTCTCTCACACTGAGTTTAGGAGTTTATGACTCTTGTGCAGTCTGTCCAACCTCTATATTTAGATTCATAAAACTAACATCCTTCTCTCAGGAAATATCACACTCAGATTTGTCCTTTTATCCTCTGAGAATTATACCACTCTTCAGTTGTACAAAAGAGACAGAAAAGCTTAGTTTCCCCCTATATTTAGTCATGGGACAGTATCATAGTCTGAGCTCTCTTTTTTTTTCCTAAAAATTACAGCTTTCAATAAGTGACTCAGTTGCTTTGCCCCAATCCCATTGGAAGCTGCTGCTGATTTTAGTACAGGAAGAACAGTTAAAACGTGAATTATCTTTAGAAAACAGCAGTGATATTAACTTTATGCCATTATTTTCTTCCACCACTGGTTAGTAGTTTGATGCAAAGAAAGACAAAATTTTTATTATGGACTAGTCTGTCATTTGAAAAATGCCTTTCTAAAGTACTGAACTTTAGAACCTTCCTTACCTATTGAAGTTTATCTAATGCAACTCAGCATTCTTTTTATCAGCCAAGTTGGAACACCAATAGTAAGTAACACTAATTTGCAGTGATGAGATTGTATTTCCATTCTGGGGAAGAGTGCAGTATTACTCTCCACTAATTGTTTCCTGGGGTGCATACACATTTGCTGGAAGCTTCAATCAGAACCTAATGGAGAATCAGCTAGGTTTAAATGAGAGTACAGATAATTAAGTGCAGCATTGATTTTCCTGGTTTTAAGTACCAGTTTGGTGATTTCATGTTTTTCATCGGACTGCCTGCTTAGCATATGACAAAATGTGGAACACACTCTCTGAACACTGGCATGAAAAGGGAATCACAAAAAGTGAAAGCGAGAGGCTCTCAGCTACAATACAACTTGAAATCACTAGACATCATGCCTGAAAGAGAAGACATTTTACTGGAAGAGAAAATTTATCTTACAAAATAAAAAAAAAAGAAAAAGGCAAACCATGGAGGAAGATGATCACRCAAAAAAGATATTTAACTTGAAAGATACTCATTAAAATCAGATATAGGATAACATCCAAGGCATGGATTACAAAAGATACATGCAAAAGAGAGAGATGTGTATTACATGAGGGTTCTTTCTTAACCAAATGAGAAGGTTATTTATGGATGACTTTTATGTATAGTGTAAGTACATAATCTATTTTTACACATGYACACAGCTGGAAAAGTACCTGAAGTTAAATGAGCATGAGCTTTCTGCTCATCACGTACTTTATGTGACTCAGGTGGTTCTTCCAAATCTAACTTTTAATGGGAACAGTACATGCTACCAACTCAGGTTTGCACTCAAATAAAGAGTCTTCTATAACTTGGGAGGCTTGGCAGAGCTCTGTGAATAATCACACATTGCAAAGCTCAATGCCCAGAGAGAACAATACTCTGATTTCCTGTTTACAGCWCTGTAGAACAAGATTACTCATTTAAATGGATGAGAGCTCACAAGAGAAAAGGCAAGGCTGGAACTTGGAGGTGAGATACTGAAAAGGAAAAGGTTTCTGGGAAAACTGAAAATGAAACATAAAAAGATGCAACATCACAACCTTATCTCTATAAGAACAAAATTGAATAAAAATTTCCAATGCATTCCCAGTGTGTCTGGTCCCAGTTGTGCTCCTTTGAATCCAAAATGGTAGCAATCCCTTTGCCCATCTGGAAAAGCACTATACCCAGAGAAATCTATTTACATGGTTTTATACTTGAAACTGCATTTTTATTTGGTGCACTTGCCAAGAACATTTGCATTTACTATTTCTATACTAAGAAAAAAAATCCAGCACCTGTAGTAAATGAATAATGACAAAACATGTGTTTGTAGGAATTGTTAAGTGCCTAAGCAGTTGGCAACAAGGAAAAATCACAAAGAAAATAAACACATTTAAGCTGAGAACACTAAACACAGCAGTAGGGAAACAAGAATTACTACAGAGGACCACTTTGAAAATTGAGCTGCATTCATCTGATATTTTACTCAGTGTTTAATCTGAAATAYGAACACAACACACACACAAAGAATTACAGTAGAAGCAGCAAAAAATGGACTGATAATTACTTTGTTAATAGCTTACCTATCAAGACCTGATTTCTAGCAGATGTGCATATGAAGTGTGTTAAATGTRGCCAACAGAGAGAAAACTCACCACATCTCCCAGAATGACAACAATATCTCTCACACAGATTACTATCATCAAAAGAAGTTCCATGTTTCTGGCAAGTTTGGTTAAGATTGGCTAACARTGTCACAGTTACCAGAGATAAGTGAAGAAGAGGATTGGCAGCCATACTTTTTTTGTCAACACTCTGTTGGCCTAGAAAATAGAGCAAAAAAACTCTGGGAAATTGTTCCCCAGCACCATTTAATAGTGCTRAGCATTAAGCTTAGCATTACTGAGGCTATGTTTATCCTCTGGACCAAAATGACAGCAGAGAGGAGCTTGTTACAGCTCCAAATAAGGATTCAGTATCACAGGCCATTAGACATCTTGGTCCAATTCTGCTTGCTTAGCCAACATGGGAACTGTCACACTACCAGAAATTATCTTGGAAGAAGTAGTCAACTCTACCATCCCACTGTTAACCCTCCTTTCAGAAACAATACTGTAACAGTATCTGTCAAGTAAGCATTGGTTGAGAAAATGGGGCAGAAAGTAGGCAAATGCAAAACAAAGTGTGGGTTCATTTCCAGCAAGGTAGAATTAGGGACAGGGTATCTCTCAGAAAAACAGCAACAGAGCCAAGTGTTTTGCAAGCACGTATGAGACTCCACTATGAACTTTTCATWAAAGTGCTTCTTCAAAACACTGTAAAACCAGGACATGCTCTTTGTTCAGAAGTAGGCAGGCATAAGAAAGYAAGATGTGTTTTACTAGTATATTGCAAATAGAAGTGAGGAAAAAAATCCTTACATTTAGAAATATTTTAAAGCCCCTGTCTCCATTTCCTTATAGGTCCTAATATAACAAAGTAGGACAATTTAAAGCATAAGTGCCTAACCATAAATCAGCTTTATTGGAACATTCCCGTCTTCCTACGAAATTATTTGGTAAAAATCTCAATTAAAATGCAGATCATTAAACTGTAATTATAAAAATTTCTGTCAATATTTTCCTCATGCTGTCATGCAGCGATCTGTAAACAAATATTTGTAAAACATACTGTGTCTGTAATTAAAGAGATCACAGTGTTGGTAGTGAGAGGGCTGAATGGGTTTACATCAAAATGTTTCTCTTGGAGCCCTTATTAATTTAAGAGGCTAAGCTGTTCATAATTTTTTTCCGAGTTTTAGAGCAAATCTGAAAGTGCAAGGAAATAAGAGGAAAGGTTCTCTTCTTTCCCCTAAGCCTAAAATAGTGTAAATGCAAAAGAGTCTCTTAGTTCAGTTAACAATCAATATTAGTTATTTTAACCATGAATATTTCCAGCCAAGGGTTTAAGTGAAATGATTTCCCGTCCCTCGTGTTCTTCATCTTTGATATGAAACTCGACTTTGGTTCTTTTAGCACTGCCCAAAATCTGGCAATTTATTTTGTTGCTTAAGGATTGAAAAGCTGGCTAAGGAAACTTCCCCCTTTTTGTGGTCAGGTAGAGAGCTTTGATATTGAAGCTTGGTTGAAAACAGGAGATTTTTGCAATGCAAAATGGTCACCCCTTCTTTAACACTATGAAGGGCACAAAGGATCAGTTGGGCCTATGTTGCAATGGAGCTGTGCCAAACACCTTATTTTTTTTTTTTCCTACAGAATGAAGGTGAAAATTATTCCCCTTCATTCAGGGGCTTGCATGTTGTAACAATCTTTAAATGCCATATAGATGTGCTCAAGAACTGCATTGGCTACTTGAAGGCAGTAAGCTAAAATAAACATCTCATCAGCCTCACAAATGAAATGTCCCATTCCCAGGCTGCCTCGCCTTTGAAGKCTGCATGAGAAAATGTCCCTAAACAGGAGAGCCAGTGAATAAAAAATATGTGGGAGGACACCACCCATGACAAAATACCTACTTAGAGTATCCATATAGACTTGAGAAACTTTGTTGTGTGCTATGAAGATAAGGAAGACTGCCTTAAAATCCTCAGCATACATCGACATAGAGCATGGAGAGGGTGCCAAGGGAAGTGTTTGCCCTGCTTCTGTGTAGAAGACAAGCTGAGGCTAGAAACTTGCAGATAAACTGTGTGAGTCACTCCTCAAAGCTGAGAGCTCAACCTGGTGGCATTTTAACTCTAGTTTAGAAGAAGGTATTTTCCTGTCTTGCATCCTTTTGCTGTGCTTTCCATGGAAATGGGAATTGGGCACCTGGGTCACTGCCAGACTGCAGAGCACCAGTCCTTCACTAGTCAAATAACCACACSACAGCCTGACTCCTAAGCCTTCCTTTTCTGTATCACATTCACCACAAACTCCTTCTTGATATAGCTGASCTGCAGCTGCAGCAATGTGCTATGCAAATCAAATGAGAAATTGCTTTAATATTCCCTTTTCATGGGCTCTTTTAAGTACCAAGGTCTCATTTTCCCAGTTTTGGGAAATGTGCTGCTTGGGTTTTTGTTTTTTAGATTCAGTGTTATATGTTGTYCACAAGTGAAAAAGAAAATAGTCTTTTCTTCTTTATCCTCCTTTTCCTTAATATGACTCGAAAAAAATTAAGAGAAATAAACATTTTGACTGACTTACTTGTGGCTTGTTCTTTTCTGYCTGCCATAAACGATGTTGTAATGAGTTCATTTTAGTTCATTCCCATTTTAGGGGTATTATGAGCTGTAGCACCATCTCTGCATTTAAAATGCAGCATGCTCTCTGGATCTGGCAAAGACACCACAAACATTAAAACCCTTATTTAATGCATCCATTATATTTTGTATTTATATTACTTAATAAGAACCAGTGGGGAAATTTTGACTTGAATATCTTGACAGAAATTTTAGCAGGAGGGAAATAAAAGGTTTCCCAATAAGAAAAAAAACTTGTTTTACATTCAGAAAATAAACTATTGTGGTTTGTGCCTGTTCAACCCAGAATATTTCAGTTTATCTAGTTCATCAAAAAGCCTTAAGTGCACATCATGTTTAATAAAATATTTTGCTGTTCTTTATACTGCAGCATAGAGAGAGAGAGACGAGTGTAAGGTCTGCTTTTTTTCCCCATGATGGTGGATTTCTTGGAAGTGTAATTATTTTAGAGTGAAGTTATACAATACTTTTCCTTCTATAGCAAAAATGACAGAARATATTCCATTCCTGCTTGTGTCTGACCTCCACCTCCTGTGCCATTCACTTGGAGACCATGCTCTAACCTGGATCACTGGGCTGGGTAAGGCTTTGTGCTGGAACCCCCTTTTTAATCTGGTTCACACTGTGGTCCCCAAAATCTTCACCAGCACAGAGGTGTGGTAGAGCAGGACCAGAGCTCCTCAATCCAAGTTTAGTCCCAGGGGCAGCACACCCTCAGAATGTTCTGTGCAATGGCCCCTGCARCCATCCATCAAACAAAGTATGGGAGAATTGTGGGAGATGCATCCCATGGGAAGGATGCTCTGGAGGGAGATGATGAAGGACCAGAATTCCTAAGGTTTTTTCCTTTTTTTTAAAAAAAAAAAATTAAATTCACACTGATGGAAGAATGTACTGTGATAATTTACTCCAAAGTATTGTGTAATTTCAAAGGAGTCATCCTTTGAGGATTTTAATTGGAACAGCTGAAACATTCCTGAATTGGATGACTTTTGAGAATTTCTACCTCAARGCTATTCTGATTTTACCCCTTTCATCAGCTGACAAAATATCTTAGACTTTTTATGAGATAGAAAACCTTTAGGTGTTTATTTCAATATYATCAGATGTCGTAGAGAAACATCTTATTAACCTTTGTGTAGGTTTTTAAAAGTTGGATAAATACTCAAGGAATATAATAAAATAAGCTGCAATAACTTAACAAAGTTAAGTAAGCTAAACTAAAACAAAGCAATAACTAAAATAAGCAATAACTAAAACAAAGTTAAGTAAACTTAACAAACTTAAATAAGCTGAAATAACTTAACAAAGCAATTTAACATATTCGAGGGTTGGGCTCAGCACTTCAGTTCTGGTTGGTGAAGTAGAATTTTTCAACCTTTTGGGAGGTATAAGAAGATCTCTAGCAAGCAAAGGTGCTAAAAATTCTCAGATTTCATCAAACAAAATTAATTGTTTTCAACATGTTAGTCACAGCAAAATATACTTGGACACATGAGGTGTTATCAGTTTGGAAAATGTCACTGCAAGAAGCATCAAACAACATATTTGAATCTCATTCTGCTTTTCTGAGCAGTTCAGCAAAAAACAAATTTGAAAAATGAATTTGGTCAAGCTAAAGGTACAATTTTTTTTTTTTTTGGTGTAAAATAATTTAATCCTTTTTCACCTTTTCTACTCCAGCTACAATTTGGTGATCAGTGCATATCGATGATGCATTCAGTCCCAAGCACAGATGCTGATGATTCACCAGCAAAAAAGAAAGCTGGAAATGGAAAACACTTGCCAGTGATGGCGGATAATTGCCCATAGTTCATAGTATTGCAAGACATTAATCTTATGATGGCAGAAGAATAAGTTTGGATTCCTGCTGGGAATGTCAAAAGGATTGTTGTTCTAGTCCTTCCTTTCTTCACTGTGTTGGTATGGGGGATGAGTAAGCTTGACTGTAAATCATCTTTTGCATACATAAGCTAAGAGAACTCATCAGGTTTTGACATAATGTGTCCCTAGGCATCAAAAGAAAATTTCAGAGAGAACTGACTATATTGCATTAGGAAAACTAATTACCAAAAGTACAATCCAATTAAGATAGGGCATTTAGGGGACAGGAACCCAAAGTTAGAWTTGCTAGGGGACTGTTAGTAAAACACTGAACAGGGAGTTTGTGTGAGGCATCATATCTCCTCTATACCCCACATTAGGCCAATGTTGTTTTGCAACAATACTCCTGAGAAATCGCTTTCCTGCTTGAGGTCTTATGTGCTATGCAATTTCATTAGAAACATAATGACTCTAAAATATGTGTATTAAGCATAATGTATGGGTTTCCATTTCTACATCCTGAGGACCTATGTCCTTCTATTAAAGATAATATAAGCCAGACATGAGCATGRGTATAATACAAGTAGTCTGTACAAAGCCAGCCTGGGTATGTAAATAATGATACTTTGCAATTACACTTTAATAACCTCCACAGAACCAGCTCAATCTTGGAAAAAGAATACGAAATGAGCCATTTTTCACACTTAATCTGCAACACTCTATAAAATGCTTGGACACTCAGCTTTTCTAAAATCTCTTCCCCTCGATGGTCTCCAGTGAGGTAGCCAAGTCAACAAAAATCTCACTCTTTATAAATAACCATGCATCAAAATTGCACTTGACATAAATGAAGGAAGCGAGTAATTAAATCACCCAATTTTTATTTATTTTTTTTTAGAACTTGTGTGTGGGTAAGAAAAAGGTGAAAAGGCTTGTTCAAAATCTCAAAGAATGTTTCTGGAAAGTGGAGTTTGTGTTTGAAGTCTATACTATGCCTTCAGCCATGGGACTGCCCCTTCYGATGTCCTCAATACACGAAAAACCAGTGTGCAATGCTTGTCATTGAGTTGTGGTGTCTCACTGAATACGTGGCTCAGAAAGTTAGCAGAAACTGATATATTTAATGATAAAGGGTAGAGAGCATGAATTCTACCACCTGAAGGAAGATRTACTTAATTAATTAATCAATTATTGAATAATTTATTAAGAAATGACATTTCTCTTGATGACTAAACCAAGATATGACCCAAAGACAGCAATTTTGCTAGTCATTTAAAATGTACCTTATAGATCAAAAAAGAAAACAAAAACAGTGGCCAGAAATGTAAACAAAAAATGTTGACTGTCTACAAAGCAGTGACTGAAGAAGACATTATCAGAATCTTTCTCCTGGTTTTCCCAAAGTTTGATGGTAGAGGTTCTTTGGGACTGATTTACTGTGTTTGGACTTTGCAAATGTTAAGCATGAGCAGATGGATGTAGTTGGAATACTGTGGCCCTCCCTGTCAAATTTTTTAATGCAAATTTTGGACAAACAGTTTTGGAGAAGTCTTGAAGTTGGCCTGTGCTGTGGCAAGGTCAGTCTCCARCCAAGCAGAGAATCACAGAGCTGTCAGCAACTCCTCTGTTGCTTTTGTGTTTGCTGACAGAGTATATTGGAGTCATGGCAGAGAAACTGGCTGAAATAATTAAAAAAACCCAACCCAACCCAAACCAAACCAAACCAAACCCACCAAACAACTGGAGAGGGGAAGTTGTGGTGAGAAACCAAAGAGGGAAAAGAATGTACCTGGGGACTGATTTTACTATATAAACTGGTTTATAGGTTTAAAATCTATTGTGTGTCAGATATGTTAGCTGTAAAACTGAAATACAAATCAGGCAGGTTACTTAAATAATGGTGTAAAATAATAAAAACCCAAAAATGTTTCAAACTTATGCCATCAATTTAGAATAAACCACAGCAATCAAGGAGAAAACTCTACTGATTTTTATTTTTTTTTTTTTGTAGGTAATTGTCCTAATGTAGCTGATATATCCCCCAATCCTTATCCTGAGATACTCTTCCCTAGGGTCACACATAGCACTTTATGTAACTACTTTAATTGTCTTTCAAACTCTTAGTGTTCACAGTAAGTGCCACTTGTCAAGACTGCAGCTTGTCCTTTCATGYTAATGCGTTACATGCTCGGAGAAACCACAGCGAATGAGCTCTGAATGGGCATCTGTACTYTGAAAATCACTGTTTTCCATGGAAATATAGAATAGAAATTATATTTTGCAGAAGTTTTAAGTCTACTGAGATATGAGACTTATTGTCAAGATGACCCRGCAGCTACCTAGCTTCCATGACATTTTTGTAAATGGACTGAACTGAAAATTTTGTGTTGTAAGTAAGAGAGTTTATTTTAAGAAAACAATAGAATAAACTAAAAGTAAAACTTTATTATAGTTTTACTTTAAAACTATTTTCATAGTTTTCAACCTTTATTCCATTTCAGATTAAGCCTACTTGGAGTAATAGACTGTTAGGAAATGAAACTTCTGCTGCTAGAACAAAGCCCCCAAAATCTTGTTCAATTAAATCGGCAGTTCAAATAGCCATATCTTTTGACCAGAAAAACAGAGCCTTGACATGTTCCTAACGAGAATCCCCAAAGAATGTCTCTTTTYCCCCTAGCTTATTTATTTTAGCTTGTAATTTTCTCTGTCTTTGTGATACTCCATTCTGATTTGGTCTTGGTATTTGGACAACTGAAAAATTTTTTCTCTTGTCTTCAGTCAACTCTGTCCCAGCTTATGCCTGCATAAACCCTTATCTCAAATTTTATACAAAGCAAGGAGAGATGAGACTTCTCAGCCTGCATTTCTGGCTTTCCCTGGTAAGTATGAAAATAATCTTACTGTGTGCTTTCTGCTATTCTACATACGAAGGCTGGAAAGGGCAACCTATCAATAACTGCAGTATTACATCCACGAACTTCCCTAAAACTCTTACTTCAAAGGCTGCAAAAAGCCATGTATTAGTGTCCATTCCTCTCCTGTTCCTTACACATTCACAACTAACCTTGAAAATTAGACCACCAGTATGCTAAATGCTCATCATCCAAATATTTCTTTGCATCTTTAAAACTGTGTTCAAYTGTCTTGCATTTCTATCCTAACTTCTAGGGGGAAAAAGATTTCTAACTATTTATATGGCATACAAAATAAGGTGAGTCTAAAGCATACCGTGAGATCCTAGCCACATGAGTTATGAGTAATATCCTTTGATCATGAATTCACTGCCTACATTTTAAATAACAACTRCAGCAACCTCCTTTGCACTGTGCTTAAAGCATTTGAGATCTGAGCTTTCCATATATTTCAACAACAGTGAACAGCTATTCAACAACATTCTACAKAATGAAAAAATGGTGAAAGTAAAAAGCTATTAAGTACACCTGTTACAGCAACAGTGAGAGAGGAGTGAGGTTATACTCATAAGGGACTGTTGGTGACAGCTTCCTGTTAACTTTTTTGCCTAGCTCCCATACCAAATCACTGATGCCTCTGGGAGATGCTGTTTGTGAACAAAAGTCAGCCATGCATCTTCTCTCAGTTAAAGATTTCCAGTTTTCATTTCAATATTGAAGTGAAACACACATAGATTTGATTAACTATGATATTATGCTACTTTGATCACCTAATGTGAAAAGAYTTGAGCAGACATAACTGGGGATGAATTTCTTCAAGGTTTTAGCATTCATYTAGATGTCAGTAAAGATGTAAAGCTTTTCAGAAGAGCTCATCATGGTAGATACTGAACAAGCCTAGAAACATTGTCCTTATTTATAGATGTGAATAAAAAGTTTGTTCTTTTGAAAAGCTTGCTGTGAACACTTTRGAACAGTTTTCATTTAAGATGGGTATGTTCACAAGTTCTCAAAAACTGAGGTTCTGGTAGAGTGTTGCTTCAGCTAACCCAGATTGATACAGAATGAGGATAGCAGAATAGTGACAAAGCACCAAGTACACAGAAAAGACATAAACCCTGTTCTTTCTAAATAGCTGATGTTATCCACAATAATGCTACAACATTATTACAGCATAATTATGCAATCAAACACAAAATATGAGTTTTCTTTACAATAACTATTTCCATWAGTGGCTGAGATAAAAAAAGAAGGAGGTGCAAAGTAATTTTGAAATAATGAAACTTTTTCTGTGAGCTAAAACTCTCCTTGAAGCTGCTGTAAGAATGCATTGAAATAATGAACCCATGAATAGAAACTTCTAAAAATTTCTGCTTTGATGGAGAGCAAATTTGGAAGCAAAATTTTCAAAATCCTTTAGTCATTAACTTAAGTTAAGAATAAGAGAAATTAAAGGGCCAGCTTTCTACTGACATCCATCCTCATGGACAAGTATAACAACAGTGAAAGACTTCATGTTTTCACCACAGCTACAATAAGATTTTTCTCATGAAGGTTACCTGTGGGAAGGATCTAAACTTGCAGAAAAGTCAGAAAAGGTGACATAGAAGAGAAAGCAACACTTCTCTCATACCTGGAATAAAATTGAGGTAAAGAGATTTCAGAGCAGCTTGGCCCAGAGAAATACCCAGGGTAATATGTGCCTGGAAAGTTTCCAGAAAGCTGATTTAATAGACTCTAGGCACTATGCAAAACCATGTTGATTATCAGCCGTGGCTTTTCTACTGAATTGGTACTTGAGAATAAGCATTACTACAGCTTCAAAATCAAAGGTTGGAACATGCTTTAACTACATGTATGGGGAGAATACTGAACTCTTTTCCTTAGAGCGTCCCACTTGTGATTTAAAAATAGAGATATTTCTTCATGTAAAGATAGCAGCATGGCGGCCATGAAAACAAACCAGCAACTAAGTATGTAAACAAAAGGCCTCAATTCATTGCAAAGTGCTAATTGTTTGTATACCTTGAGTACTGAAAGGAAATGAGAGCATCTAAGGAAAGGATGCAGTTGAATGGACAAACAGAAGCCTTTCATGTTTCAAGTATTTGTCATGTCATCCATTTTTCTAACTAATGTCTTCCTCAGAGGACATTTCAGTCTTATTCTTCAAAATTCTACATATTTATTAAAAGAAATCAGGATTTAAAATGACAACAGATCACCAATTTAGTGGAGACTTGTTTGTTTGTTTGTTTGATGGTGGGGTTTTTTGCAATTATAACAAAAGTCTGTTAAAACACCTTAAATTTCCTCATGGAAGATGGATGATAATTTCTCCTCCTTTGCAGCTCACACACACACACACACACTGAAGGTGTCACGCAACATTTTACATCTTATCTCCAAAAAGAAGCTGCATATCCAGAATGTTTAGGGACAGCACTGCCCTGGTTGCATCATTCATTTGCATTTTGAAAACTTCAAGAAATTGTCCCTATCATCTAATTCAAGTTTTAGTAATGAAGAAAGGACCAGCATGATAGATCAAATGGAACAAGGAGGAAACCATCCATACTTTCTTGAAATCATATCAAAATAAAGATATTTTATCCTTCTRTTTGCTCCTAGGCCTTTCTCCCAGTTGACAAATACTCAAACACTTGACTATTGTTCAATGTGTAGGTTCAAAGAAGTAAATAAGAGTTAATATGAATTATAGTACAATATTGCCTTCTGTGTGATGCATATGCTCTTTACCAGACTTTTAAGAGTATTTGAACAAAAGGATAAGAAGCTCATAAAAATCCAATACTATGAGACACAGATCCATGAATGTTAAAGTGTCTTTTTAGTTTAAGTGATTCAAAAGCCTCACAGTGAACAGCTGAATTCTCATCTACACATCAAATGTATTAGCAAGTTCTAGATCAGGGCAGCCTATGTAAACCACATGGATTTTCAATTCTAGACCTAATTTTCCTCCTCACTACCCAGGGGTTTCTACGTGTCACATCTTGCACCACAACATACATCAGCAGAGGCMTCTTTCTGCATCTAGCATGAGCAAGCTCACGCTTTACAACAGGTGCTACCAAATCAAAAGTATTTTTTCACCACTCCAAACTATATTTGGATTGATTTTCTTCCTTTCATAAGCAGATAAGCTGAGGCGACTTGCTCTAACTATTTGGAGAGACAGTAGTGGAGATCTAGTCCAGTGCATTGCTGCAATTTAATACCAAAGTACAGCAAAAAACAGCAGTGAAATCCCCATGAGTACAGACTTACTTTGGGTTACAGCATCCAAGTAAGAAAAAGGAAAAGTATTAACAGTTGGCTGAGAAAAGGGACATAGTCTCATAGTCTATGTTCACTCCTTTATGTTACTGGAGCATTTTAGCTTTCATGTTGTACCTTCTGAAAAAAAAGCTTTCCATCAMAAAGCAAGTTAAAGGAAATGCTTTAGATAAAATGGACACAAAATATATTTCTGAATTAAAACTCTTGATAGAAAAGAGCAAACTCTTTTTATTAYAGTTGCTCAGTCCTGCCAAAATATTTAAAATTCTCTGCTGGGAGCTGCAGTCACATAATTCCATGAGTCCAGCTCAGTGCAACCACCAGTGCTGTGAATGCAGGTAAGTTTTTTCTGGCAACACAACTGCATAATTCTTTCACATTATTTTCTATCATCAAGGGAGGTGAAGCTTTCTCATTTTAATGCTTTTAAAGTGGTAAGAATCCGTGATGAGATGAATGCAGTGTTTTTCAGAGGGAAGAACAGCTTACTCTTCATGAGATTAGTCTAATTGCTTGGCAGTACTTTATTAGGGCTGGGTTGTGTCGTTGTGAGTCAGGAAATGGATTGCTGGAATGCCTAGCACAAGACTTTGTATGCTGTGACTTTCTGATTTGAATACTTAAAAAACACTCAACAGGTTTGTTGTGKTTTTATTTTCATTTCTTTCCCCATGAATTGATCGACACACTGCAGAGTGGTCTGGAAATTGAAAAGACTTTTACCATTATAACCATAACAAATGGCTCAGCATCTGTAAACAAGCCACTAAAAAATAAACCAGGACCATTTGGACCTAGCTCTCAATTTCTCATCTTTCAATCAAACTGCAAAATATTTTCCMGTTTTCACTCTGCATTCAAAGCATGCTGCTGAGGTATAATACATTTTCGAAAGAGGCCTGTAAGCATTTGAGAAACAGCTTGTAGGGAAAACACTAGGAGTGCAGGAAAGCTCCCTCTGCTCTTCCCACTGGGACCTGCATCAGGTTTAATGTTGCAGAGGATTTCATCACATCTGCAACTGCACCAGGATCGGTTGGGACTGTGTCTCTGCAGCAGGAATTAATGCAGGAGCAGCTTTGAATCCCCTGGGAGCCAGACCTGGCCTTGACATAACTTTTTAAAACTTCCCTCTCTTCCTCCCCTTCCCTGAGCCAGGGATGGAGCAATGCAACCACTTCCCGGGCTGTTGGTTTAATTCAGCACTACCAAAGTTAAAGATGAGAAGAGTARGGGATGCAAGACCATCTGAATGACAAAGCTGCACCACGAAAAGGACCYGTCAAATTGCACAGGAGCCAGAACTCAGAGCTTTCTACACCTAACTAAAGAGAGGAAAGAAAGTGACTGAGGTCTAAAGTTAGGCTGCTACCTTGACCTCCAATAGAGCACTCTTCTCTATTTTTTTTCTTTGTCCTCCATTTAAAACTGGCACAAGAACCCAGYAGTGAAATTATTAAGGGATTACTTCCAAGTTTCAGACTTCAGAGGATTTTTTCTTAAAAAATACCATGGATGTTGGCAGAAAGTAATGGGAAAGATTTGAACAAATAGAAACATTAGTGAGCAAGCACTGTTTTCAGATCCCTGCTGCTATCACTAGATGCTTGAGCACAAATGTGATGTTTTGTCAAATAAGGTGCTATGTACTGAAGATTCAAGTTATCAAATAAAAATAGCAGAGATAATTTCAGCTCCATCCACAGCACTGGGAGTTGGGGAGGGGAGAAAAGTGGAGGTGGAAAGCAATATTTGTGGAGTGGAAAAATTCAGAATTTTTGGGGAGTGAGAAAAGAKGAGGGAAGATTTATATAAAAGCTCKGCGAAAACTGCTGGAAGAAGAGAATGGATTTAATCGAGGCTTGGTCTGTTTGCAGCTCTGTGAGATTTTACCAGTCTACAAATAGTGCTGTGCACCTCACACCATCAATATAATTCTGCCAAGAACACGATTACTTGGAAACATCTGTCCCGTAGGTCTGTGCACATACACCCTCTTCTGTCTGATAGCCTCCTCAGAATGCACCATGGAGTTTGGAAGCCTGTGAGAACTTGGGCTTCAAAGAGAAGCAACAAATGGACAGCTCAGCCAGGGGAACTCTGGGGCACACAACAGATAGCTATGGGTTCAGCCAGCAAAAGTGATGCACAAATTTCCTAGATGCAGCAAAAAAAAAAAAATCTTAGACAGAGTTAATCTATGTTAGGACAGTTAGGAAAATGCATCTGGAGTATTTCTAAATGTTGATTGGCTACACAATCTTAAAACCTGTAGGTGAACACTTACACAGTATAGGAACAGTTGACATTTGGCTTCCCTTAAAAAAAAGAATTAAATGAAACAAGCTTAACTTCAGCCATTTGTTTCACTGATAAAATGTCCACTAAAAAGGAATAATACAGTTCAGCTCTAATCGAACTTTATTCTCTTTGAATTCTCTGTAGTAGAAATACAAATTCCAAAGAGATAACCCGAGAAATTGCCAAAGAAAACTCATAGAAGGGGAGAAAATCTCTCAAGCAGATATCCATATATATATATAGGCCCTCCATGCTAACAGTTTAAGATCAATTTCCTCTTTTCAAATGAAAGTCTGTGACAAAATAAGATATGCTGATTTATTACAAATTCTGAGCAAAGCAGATTTTCCTACACTTGATATTCATAAATTCAATGAGGCAAATCTTTGCATCACACAATTTGTGTTTTTAGCAGAATCATCCTTAAGGCAGCCAAATAAGTCAGTTTGTGGGGTTTAGAAAGTCTTGGGCATAAATAACACGTACACATTCCAGAAAATTTTAGCCATTATCCAYWMKGCAGGACCCATGMAGGATTRATGGACTGGTGATATTCTCTGTTSTCTTTTTCTCACTTCTCCACCTTTATTTCTCTCCTCCTTTGCTTTGCCTGGGCCAAGCACATCCCTCAAATTCTACTCCATACTCTGTACTGATGTTTATTGTGGGATTGGGGCATCTGTGGAAGAGTATTTTGGCTTCTGAGCCAGCATCTTTGAGAATTTCTTGTGAGAAGATGAGAGCTTATTGAAGGGTACTGCACAGAATTAAAGGCTTGTTACCAACCACTTGTGAAGGTCTATTGTACAAGCTTCAGGGCTTGTTAGCCAACACATTTTGAGTCTAAATTGACAGAATTTAGGCAAGTGTACAATCAAGCACAGGAGTTCTCTGACCTGTGGTCTGGTRTCTTTCTTCAGTTTGAAGAGAATTTATAACAAACATCATGTCCCCTACCAATGGGTCACAACACGTGCCCTCCCTTCCATCCCCTTCCTTAACTGAACAAATTAAACGCAGAAAAATTAAACAAGGAAAAAAAAATTGTTGTACAGCTGCTTCCCTGTGCTATCTAAAATTTTTCCACCTCTCGAACACTTGCTGGTGACTTTTCCCCAGGAAAAAGGCATTTTCTRGGAGAAGGGTTGCTTAGAGAAATGGATGTGTGTGGCACGGTCTATCCCAGGATAGCCACAGTTGTGGCTTTCTGCATCCTGCACTGGTGAAAGGCTTGTGACAGCTGTATTTCCTAAAGGTAATTCAGGTTTAATCCTGTTTTCCCTGAGCACCCCAAAGGCCTGTCAGCACAGACAGTCACACGGGATTGTGTTTGAGCAGTCTGCTCCCGCTGGGTAGTGGCAAAGGCTATGTCTGCATCCCTGTTCTTGTGTTCTCCCTGTAGGGGTCTGGTCCCAGGATGTTTTCACTGCTCTTCTTTTCAGACACTACAGGTACCCTTGYTCCATTCTACACATTTGAGATATATCTTCAGCTGCCTCAGGGACCCTCAGTCTCTTCCTCCTTAGTCTCAAAGCTTCAGAATTTGAACTTCATAATGACTGAATTTSTATGGGTCTGAAGTTAGTGTTTTCAAGCGTCTTACTTACTGCAGGAGGAGAGTGAGGCAGAACAACACGCTCAAGCACTACCTGCTTGCGAGCGGCACTGACTCACCAAAATACAAAGGAACAGAAAGCAGTCCCTGCKTTTCCTTTCCTTACAGATGTCTTTGTAATGTAACCAGGTCCCCTCTCATCCAGTAGAATGACTGAAAGGAAAGACAGGTGGTTCTGGGAAAGTGATGTRCTACAAAAACCATTTCAAGCTAAAGTGKATTTAAACAGGACATCTCCCTACARCTTCATTTTTGTAATTCCTATTCAGACTCTGATTACTCCACCAAATCAACTGGCTGCAGGAGCAAAGCTGAGCAAGCCCTCTCCTTTAAGTGATGCTKGAATTCAACTTCCTAAAGAAAGCCTTCCAATGCAGCTGACCAGTCATCCTGCGGAGGCTTTGTCATTCTTCTCACAACGTGCTTTTTCCGAGGGCTGCGTAACATTGCTCTGCCTGCTTTCAGGCTGTGTGAACACAGCTGTCACTGGCTGAATTAAATGAAACAGTGACTCATACTACATCTTTGATATTGAAAAAAGTGTGGGTAGTATTTTGTAGCTTTCAAAAAGCTATGATTTCACATTACGTTTAGATAAAGAAGGGCAATGACTTTAGAATGTATAAACCCCGGATGATAGATGATGTACTATGTATTAAAAAGTTTGAGCAATATTTTATATGGTTCTGTCATCATCCATCATCATGACGACCACAAGCAGAAGAGAAGTTCAGACAAACTTTCGGAAGAATACACTACAGGAAAATTAAGYAAAGAATTAGAAACACAAAGCACTGCTTTATTCACTCCAAGATTAGATTTTCTTTGGTAGGGTAGAAAGAAAAAACTGTACATGCATAGGCTCTGGCTATATTTGGCTTAATCTTGCACATTCAGTCACCTATCTGCAAAGTGGATTTAAGTACTATTGTTCTTTCAGAGAGGCATTCTCACATTTCCCTTCTGAAATGAGAGCACCATGTCCCTGCAATGGAGACCTGCAGGGAAGTAATTTATGGTGTAAGAAACACATTTAAATTCTGCTTCTCCCCATTCCTCTATTTTCTTCTGCTACTTACCCCAGATAAGCAATTTTAAAAGTATTTTCAAAAACTGACCTCAAAGCAAATACAGTAGACAGCAGAAGTACATTTTTCTGCTTATAGAGTGCAASCCATGGGTGAAAATACCTTGCTTTCAAGGAGCCAATAGGCTTTTGAAGTTACATYTTTAACCTCTGCAGAAAAATAAAAATAAGGAAAACAAACTAGGAATTTTTAGGATTATCATAAAAAAGTACATACTTAGGGTACAGGGTGATGCACTTATTTTGCTGAGAAGCAAGGCAGAAAACACGGTGATAGAAGTTGGTAATGAAGGCATCCATTGGAAAGCTTGATGAACACTCCTTTTCAGGTGCTTCAAACTGCAATCTGGTTTGGAATCATCTTAATTTTTGACACTGTTCCTCTGTTCCTGTGTATTCCAACTCAGTKTTACTCATTTCAGGCAAGATGCTGATGTAGAAGTAGGTTTAAGTAATCTGGGAAGGGTTAGCCAGCTGATACCCTGGAGTTATTTGGAGGATTCAATTCAAATAATTCTGAGCATGATTTTGAATGCCTGTAAAGCTCCACTGCTTCCTAGTAGCCAATAAAAGAGTAAGTCAAACAAGACAAAAGTTTAATTGATTATGTGCCCTTTGCACCCCTCTTTCTAACTTGCAAATTTCTCAGTGATTTGCTGTCACTCTTCAATCCTCCCCTCTCTGTCTTCTTGTTTCTTCAAGTACCAATGTAAGTTTTAAGTTTTCTAGGATGCTATAAAGTACTAAATAAAGAATAAGCTTTCCCCAGTGTTTTCTCCATATTTCCTTTGTCTTCATCATGGCCCATTAAATCTAATTATATCCACTGGAACATCCCCAGGGTTTTAATCCAACAGCTCTCCATCTGTCAGATAAACTAATAGTACATTCTAGAGAAATGTACTCAAAAGTCTGCTTGTGATTCAGGCCCCACAGACTGAAAGACAGAGATACAGATTTCCCTCTTTCTCTGACACTCTCATCAGCTCACAGAAAGGGTCAGGCAGAAGACACAGCAGACTTGCAATTCAAGTTGCCTGTTTGCTTGCCAACCATTTKCACAATATGGGAATCGCATGAGGAGCTAGGATCAACAGCTTTCATATGTTTCAAATAACAATCTGCTTTCCCTAGAATCTTGTCCTTGACAAGATACAACACAATAMTAGATTTCAAGAGACTCTAACTCTGGACTTAGACTGTTTTGTAGATTCACTGCTGTGGTCTTACCTTGAATATTGGCTGCAGTTTTGGACACCGCAATACGAGAAAGGTGTTAAACTGTCAGAGAACATCCAGAGTGGGGCAAGAGAGATGGTGAAAAGACCTGAGGGAATGGTCTAAAGTGGTGTCAGGAGAGGTTTAGATTGGATTTTAGAAGAAATTCTTTTAGAAGATTTTCCCCAGAGGTGGCTGGGCTCTGGAACAGGCTCCCCAGGGAAGCRGWCACAGCCTGACAGAGTTCCAGAAGCATTCAGACAATGCTCTCAGGTACACGGTGTGACTCCTGATGTGTCCTGCGCAGGGAAAGGAGTTGGATCCACAATCCTTATGGGTCCCTATCAGCTCAGCTTATTCTGTGATTCTGTGATTCTGTGATTCACATCTTGTGCTTCTTGGTCCTTGGAAACACTCTAGCTATACAAAATTTTAGGCTTAGCATTATTTTTTTCATAGTAGCATAAAGCAGCAAGAGGAACAAGAATCTACTTTTTACTACTATACAGGAYTAAGACTAGGCCATTTGGGTTGAGTTTGTTTATTTGTTTTTAGAATAATATAATAATTGTATTCATCTGTTTTTARAATACCAGGATAATTTAGATTGAAAGGAACATTTTGGAAGTAATCTGGTTCAAACTCACTGCACAGTCTGGGTCAATGTCAAAGTGACACTGGTTTACACAGAGACTTATTAATTACAAATGGGAAACATAAAATGAAGGAAGATAGGGACTTCTGGTGCTGAGGGTATTTCTTTACCTTTTAAAAACTCTTTATTGAAATATCAGTGCAAGAGTTTCTCTTGCCTTTCATCTTACTCTTTACCTCAGGAAGAAAGATACTGCTGATTGCACAGTAGAAATCCAGCCAATGAAAGAATGTAAAACCATATGAAACATGTCTTTCTTTCTTAAAGCTTACACACTCCATGTCAAATGGAGTTTGGAGAAACAATGTGGCATTGCAAAGCAACTCCGACA
>NW_026623529.1:658755-706789 GCF_030028575.1 Malurus melanocephalus
AAAAAAAACCACCTGGTTTGCAAAGAAACTGCTTCCTAGCTGTAAGAACTTAAAGAATGCAGGTGAACCATCTCAAAGTGACAGAAGGAACTTCCCATAAGATGAGCCACCACAACAGGAACTTGAGGTAAGTGCAGATGGCACAGCAGGAAGAAACTAATTCCAGGCCTGATGGAGGCCAGACTGAAATTCCCCCCATGGCATCTATGTCCTGTGGATACCTGAGACTTGGACTGCATAAAAGTGATATCTCCACAAGAACAACTCTGGGACCTCCACCAGGATAAAGGACCAGCAAGATACCACAGGGATCCATGTGGTGGTGGTACCTTTCACATAATCATTCTCTCTCCCCTCCTTTCCCTCCCACAAACCCATGAATATTGTAACACAGTACTGATAAGATCCTCTTCTTGACACACAGCCCATCATCAGTGTGTGAGCTCTCTGTTCCTAGCAGCATGCTCCCAGTCCATGGAAATCTCTGTCTAAGGCTACACTGAAATATAGATGAAAATGTTCTGGCAGAATAATGTCAGGAATAAAATTAACTGAAAAAAATAAGTATCTCCAGCTGCCAAGTTATTCAGCCTATGTTTGGCCATGCAATAATGCGACTCTGTCCCTCCTCAYCCTCTTCCCCCTCCTCTTTGCTGCCAAATTATCTCCCTTAAAAGTAAGATTTGTGAAGGAACAGGAGGTCTCTAGAATGATAAACATTGGCTAGTAACGAAGAATTAATTACCAAAGTTGTTTCTCTGTACACTCAAACTCTAGGAGACAGAAGTATCATACAGGACAGTCAGAAAGGTGCCCTATCACTTCCCGAATGCAATAGTAATGGGTGTTGCTGTCCCTTTTATAAAGGAACTATCCTACAGTTCCTGCATGGGAAACAGAGCTCATCTGTAAAGGGACAAAGAATCAACATGCCACYCATCCCAGCCTGACATATTTCTTATAAATTCTTTCTTTTTTGGTGCATTTGCTTCCTTCTAGTCATAAACCATAAGACACCAGTCACTGATCGATCAAACACTGTGACCCAGCTGCATCACCAAAACAGTCCAAAGAGAAAGACTATGCAGAAAACCTTGGGAGACATATGAATCAGTTTGTGAAATATGAACAGTGAAGGATAGAGTCTTGTTTTGTACAGTGATGATCACTCAGAGTGACATTTTGTCACACATTATGTGACACTGGATGACAAACACATAGAGGATGATGTGAAAATTGAAGAAGGTGATTATGAATTAGGGGTCCCAAGACACCTTTCCTAATTAACTCTCTTGAACATCTACACCCTGTGTACATTTCTGATGAACATTCCACCTGATAAAAAAGTATTGTGACAGAGTGAGTAATGGTTATTACTTTTCTGAAGCTGAAATTCTAAACCTGGGAGGTCACTGCAGGGACATGGGCAGAGGTAGGGCAGGAGGGGACTGCCACAAAGCTCTTCTGGCTAAATGAGATGGACAGGAAGAGAAAACATGAGTTGTTATCAAGTGTTCAGACATAGAGATATTGATTAAAACTAACAGGTGTCAGGCAGAAGAAAAAGACAAAATTGATCCTTCAGATCACGAGTGAACTGAAAATTTCTTGCTGCATGGTATTGTAGRTGCTGAAAGCTGGCACAGGCTCAATGCTTGATTGCACAGGTTCATGGAACTGGAACCAATTTGAAGCAATTAAAAAGTATCATCTTCACTAAGAAAACAAACAGCTTTATGGCAGAGCCCCAAATTATTTGAAATCTGAGAGAGTCTTTGAGAGAAACAGCATGATATGTTTCTGCTCATCAACCCTACCTCCCTAAGCATCAGCTTAAGAGCMTTGTCAAAGGGCTGGGTGTATCTTTGCTTCAGGGACTGTTTTCCTAGATATRTTCTAGGAAAATGAACTCTGATAGGAAGAAGAAACTGATCACCAGTGTAACACAAAACATATATTTGGCCCTTCTTTTCAAACAATTATGCTTTGTCTAGCAGCTTTACATTGATGTAGAAGCCTGAATGGCACTTACCGATTACTAATGGCATTTTAGAGTGCTGGAACATTACAGGACAACTGCAGTGCTAATGCAAACTCTGTGCTGCACTACTGAGTCATGGAATATATTTATGTGCATCCCTTGGGCTTCCTAAAGTTTCCAGTTTTATGCTCATCCCCACCTGTGAATAATTTGCCGTGCTGCATCCAGTAGAAATGAGGGAAATTACAAAGCTTCTAAGTCAACATTTACTATATTTACTATGGATGTCACAGATGCCCTGGGAGAAAAGGCAAGATTCCTGTTACCACATGCAATCTTTCAGTAAATCCTTCAGAGGGTCAAGGAAAAAAAAAGAGTAAAACAAATCCATGCTGATACTTCAAGTCTTGTTTAAASAGAAATGAACTTTGCCCTTGGCGAAAGCACCTGCAGTTCCCAAGGCCCAAGGGCACAAAATGCCTCTGCTGGACCAGCAATAGACAGCAGTCAATAAAGAGGCATCAACAGTGGTTTGCATGGCACACATTATAAGTAAGAGCCATTATCTCACTGATAAACCTGTCTTGCTGAATTTGCAAGGGAGAAAGTCTTTAAAGCAAGCTGAATCTACATTGGCAGAGTGCATTCCTCCACAGGTCTGGACATTCTAGTACATGAGRGCAACAGGTGCTGGCTGTGCTGCTCTAACCTTTTTTTCAGCCCTGAAGAAAGACTGTGTTACTCTAGAGAAAWCAAAACAACTTAAGAAATGGAGAACTGATACTATTTTAGAGGTATTTAGCTACTTAAAATGCAGATTCATTTTGAAAACTCCTAATGGGTGTCGTAGTGCAACTCAACTGCTCATCTCCAGTATGTCTACAGATATCTAACTATTATCAGAGAAGGAAATGGCTTATTAGAACCCTTTACCTCTTCTGCTTTGCAGCAAAAATTGGGTTTTTTTGAAAGTAAAAAGGCCCTTTATTTTCATCTAATCTTCTGTGCTCCAGTACTACAGATACACGTTTTTGCAAAAAGCTTGCCTCTTACAACAGAAGGGATTTCTTATAGTGCACAGGGAAAACCTGGACTACATGTCTTCTGTCTCAAAACTCAAAGGCCAATAAAAAAACAGTATCCTGCCTTTCATCTATTTATTTATGTAATTACTTTAATCAAAGCTTTAGGATATTTGGGCTACATTCAATCTGAATTGACAAGAATGATGAATGACAGAACAGAAAATATGTATTAAGTTTTCTCTGGTTTGATTAGAACAGGTCTTTTTTAATCTTCAGTGTTTTAAATCATGCTGCCTTTAGAGAAAGGAAAAGAACATTTCCTACTCTACTTTGAAACTTAAGAGGCACACTTGTTTGATAGAGGCTTTGAACTAGTAAAAATTACCCTCTGTTTTATAAACTATATTAGAGTTTGTTGTCACAATACCAAAGTCCTGCTTTGTTCTTCAAAGTCTTCTGAGATGAGTTCACAGGATGAAAAACTCCATAAATATGCATGGGACAGTAGTGTGCCTTTTGTTTCCTAATTAAATATTTATGTCATTCAGAGCTCCAAACACTTCAGCATTCACAGACCTGGAAACCATGATATGTAGCCCAGTGATAGAAACCGTACAGGGAGAAGTACCAGACAAAGCCATTTCCTCCCACTGTTCTCAAAAGTTGTTAGAAGAAAAAGGAAATCTATCTTGAATTAGACCAGGGGAAGACTCAGAGATATCTCCGTTAAGAATTTTAAAGGGAGTTTCCCAAGAAGATGAAATCTTGACTTCTCCAGGACAAGTGTTTTCAGTCCTAGGAGGACATAAGAAGTAACATGTTCCCATTGTCATTCTCTTGTGTCCCTACATTGGTTTGTCTGCATGTGACACCTGTGAAAGAAACCATGAAAAATCAGTATGTCTAAAGGTATGACAAGGAAGACATTGTCACTGGCATATTTATCCATAATGAGAAACAGTGAAGAAGATACTCACCATGGCATGTATGAACTGATAGGATCAAGGAAACATTGAAAACTTGAAGAACACTCTTTACATATTTTTCATATTGCAAAGTGAGTGATACCTTTTTTTTTTCTATGGCTACAATAGACCTGATGGGCATTATATTGGACTGCAGSTCTTTTCTGAAAGTTCACAATCATTAAAATGTATTAGTAGCTAAGATAAAGATAAGCCATGTGGCCACCTGATATTTAATTCAAGGAGAAGTGGCAAATATTTGAAAAAGCTAGATTGTGTTCTAGAGAAATAGGAATTTCCTCCTACCAATGCAGGACTAAACATGCTAGAAAATATTAGAAGTTATTGAAGAGAAAAAATTCTCCAAAGATGAAATGTGACCAGAAAATGCAGTGGAGAAAGAATTAGAACTGTATTATGAGATGCAAATCATACTGTCTTCTTACTACCAAGCATGACATAATTTTTTTTTTTTTTTAACATTCAAAAAAATTGTAGAGTTTCAGATAGTTTTCAGTTTTAGCTGCTTGGTTTTGGTTTTCATTACCTTAATTTTTAATATATTCARTGATGGGAAGAGAAAGGAGGAAAGAACAAGAAAAATAGCAGCTATCAGAATATTTTTGCACAATTTTGAAGATAGAAGTGTCCCATCTCGATGCCTGCAAAACAACCAAGGAAAAATGCATTTTAAATGGTGCTGCAAAACAGACACMCTTTTCCTTAATCATTTCTACAGTAGAAACTCTGAAAGTGTTCAGATTGGAGCTCTYGTTCATAATGTTCCACATCAAGATTTTAGCTAATGAAATCATCTAGACTAATTCTAAGATGCTGGATTTTCTAATTGTCAACAAATGTAATAGTGAGAAGTTGTTACAGCCATTTTTCCTTGATAGGTCTCAAAGCACCATACGTTCATTAATTACAGACTAAAGCAGTCTCATCTGTTTGAGAATTTACTCKGAACAAAACCAGAATAGCTTGCATAAACTTTATCTTCCAAGTGAATAACTCGATGTTTTATTTCAAACACATACCCTAGCTCACAGACAGTCTTTATGTGGTGTTACTAATTTTAGCAACTGCTTGAAGGTAAGAAGGCTGTAAACTGTTAATCAATTGAAATACAGGATTTACGCAGCAGCATTTACAGAACATGACTCAGAGCRCTTTCTGAAAAATACAATGGAAATGCTTGAGCGCTTGAATACCAAAAACCAAGAGAAAATTCTGGAAAAAAACCTCACAAGTATAAATAAACATAGAAGATAGGAGTTTATTACATTGTTCCCTGGATGCCTCCACATTGCCAAGTTTTTTAGCTTCTTCAAAGCTCCCTACAGACATCTGAACCCATCTGGCAGGTATAATCGACAACATGCTRCAAAATACAAAGCAGGGTGTTAAGCTTCTTTGTTAATTGGAAAACAAAATAAGTCACCCAACAATTTCTTTTCTATATTGTAATTAGAAAAGAGTTACTCAAGCAGAAGATTATGTCATGTTTTACCATGTATACACAAGCCCTGGATGAAGGAAAAATGCTRGTTGTTTCAGCTGGTTGTATAAGGTGATACAAATGAGTGCAAAGSTGTAAGATTTTGAAGAAACACTTAAAAATCTGCTTCTCTCTATTTGTCTTTAGAAATAAAATACAAGCCTTGCCTATACACCATATAGTTGTAGGTACATTTATCAATACAACACCTCTGGCATAGGATGCAGTGTTACAATATTTGTATGCATGTACAGCTACAAGCGTGCTTGGGGCTGRCCAATCAGTAAAAAMCAAACAAAACAACAAATAAAAATCAAGGYAAAAAGAAAACAGCTAAACAACTCACAGGTCTCATAAACACTGGAGAAGCCATACTGATAGAAAACAATTTTTCTATAATACATTGGTGTGAGCTTATGCTCTTAAATTTACTAAATTTTAGTAAATTTAAGCATTTACTAGAACATCACTGAAGACTATGCATACATGCCCAGAGTGCTGAAACGTGGAGTAAGATGTGTTTTCTTAACCAGCTCTTGAACACAGCCTTTTGCAAATCATACTACAAAGAGGAGAGCACAGGTTTATTGGGGGGCCCTAAAATGCCCAATGGATAATGGAAAAACCCTGTATGAGATCCACAACCCAGACTGAAGCAAAGGAATTTAAAATAAAAGCACTGCAAAGTGTTAAAATAAAAATTAATCCATCATTGTGAGTATAGTTTTGTGYCTTGTAGCTAATTATGAACTATAAGATTATATTTCTTCCAGCCCTTTCAGAATACAAATTAAATGCTATTTTGTGCCTAYTGCTGTAACCCCAGGTACCTCTGGCTTTTAAGAAAAAAATAAAAAGGAAGGAAAATAAAATGACATTTCATGCACCTTGTATTTATACAAAAAGATAAAAGAAGAAAACAGCAGAGATCATTCCATGAGGCAGAAAATTCATGCTGAACCCCTTCCATGTTATTGCTGAACTATGGTATGTGTATGGCTATTGCTACACACACACTGCACTTTATTATTTCAGGAGCTTTCTGGGATGCAATTCAAACATTTTAAAGCACATTGCTTTAGAGAAGTTTCAGCACAGCAATAAATGAGAAGGCAGGAATCCACATTTATATTCACAGTAGCTTATTTCACTTGGTCTCATTAGATTTGCAGTATCATTTAGCAAATCCAAGTGCCACCTTTGTCTTGGGAAGTTCTTTCCTTATATTAAGAGGAAGATGTGATGCAAAGTTTTAGGTGGTGGTTAAGGGACAACTCAATTTAATGCACTGATTTATTAGGCAGGGATATTGTAAAATACATGGTTTGCACAAATTCTACACTTTTCTGTCAAGAAAGGAATCAAATAGTTTAGCTTGAAACCAAGTGAGAGGCCAAGGAAACTTTAGCACAACAGTCACTAGCAGAGCCCAGAGGACCTCAAGAAAGATGATAGAGCTGTGTATGAAAACGTAATGAATTGTGCAGATAGCACCGCAAAACCCAAAACTTTTGGTCCTAGAGTAGAAATGGCCTGACAGCTGCTGGCTTCTCCTGGCAAATAAAGCCCACTTCAATTTGGAGCTAGCACATTTCAGACAATTCTGTGCAACTTATTCATAAGTGCTACTGGACTGCTACGAGGTTTTACAGAGCAGCCTTACCCTTTTCCCTCACTGCATCAGACCACTGGGCAATATGTAATCAATTCCCCACTGGACAAGCCTGAGTTTAATCAGTGGTGTCAGGCCCAGCTCCTTCAATCATCTGTCTTGGTGCTTGATACATGATCAGCACCATGGAATAGTTTCTTGCCTGGGCAACAGCTCAAATTACCTACTCCTCAAATCGGACAGCCTATGCGTATCGCTGTGGCTCATTTTTCTGGCAATTATGGTCTGTAAACTCGGAGATGTCAAACTGCCCATCTCATTTTTCTTTCAGCACCACCAGGTCTACTTGGTAATGTGTGCTGTTTCATCTTTTGGCAAAYGTTTTACTAGGATGAAGGAAAAAGTATGCCTGCAGTGGAAGTTTGGATTCTGAGATGTAACAATATTTTAAGCTATGTTTTGCTAAAACCTATTCAGGAAWAAGGCATCTAACACTGCAGTTCAGCAACTGTTTCTCAACTCAGCATCATTTTTATGAGCAATGAAATCCTACCACCTGCAACAGCAACTGTGAAATCTTTTCTGAGGGACAATATGGGGAAGAGGTGGAACACATCATGCACACAACAAGAGAAAGGAAAAGGTATATTCTTCTGTTATGGATTCAGAGGCTTCAAGGCATAAAATAGTTTTAATGGTCAATGAAACTGAGAAATCATTGGTACAAGGCAAACCCTCCTCTCTACAGTCTCTTTATAGCAATAGTACTTCCATGAACCAAAGACATTAGATTAGAACTTAGATTGCAACAAGTCTGTGTTTTTTACAGCTTGACAAAAGGCAAAAATATCACCCTGACCCTTTTTCCAGTTTGGCATCTAGACTCTGCATCAGCTTCCCTATATGAGAAGCCCACTTAGGGCAGGGATATGAGAAGCCCACATGGGCAAGGCCTGCAAGTAGCAATGCTCAAGACTGAGATGAGAATTGATTTTGGACCTGGACAGAGCAAGGATGAAGCTGTTGCAATTAACCATGTGAACACAGATCCCTAAATGAGCAGGGCTCATTTAGTCACCATTCTGAATAATTAGCAAATTTGAAATAATGCAAAATGTGCTTTTCAAGATTTTTATAAAYAGCAGTAAAAAAGAGGATATATTACAAAAAAAATTCCTGTGAGAGAGAAGTGTGTGAAGATTACATGTCTGCATCCAAACCATAAGAAAACTTTATGAAACTAAAACACCATTAAAGCAGAAATTATTACTTGGGGAATGGGAAGGTGCAGAAGAGCTCTTTTCTTTTGTATTAGTTGTGAAACAATCAGTCCACTATTCCTAAAAAATCTTTTAGGGTGAACCTGTTACTACTTTCAGCAGTCAATTTGCTGCCGTAAGAATTTCTGACTTCAATACTCATGCTGGAGATAAATGTTTGCCGTAATTCTAAGTATTAGGATGAGATATCTTAAATATATAAAAAATTATAATCAAAAGAAATCATAAGACATTTATCCAAAACAATGTTATTCAAGACCCTTATCCCTGAATAATTCTCTTCTGATKATCCCATGGGGAAAACTCTTTATTTTAAATGACAATTTTTAAGGAAGCAGTAGGAGGGAAAAAAAAAAGCCACACGAAGAATAACAGCTTTCCATTAACTTTCATGGACATTCAATCAGGATCAAGGTAACCATTCAAAAAAAACCAGCCACAAATATATATGAAACCACTGATTATTATGTGTCACACATGGACAATTGCTCCTTAAGTTTGAAACAAATGACAATATTTAGCAATCTAAAATATTCACAATTCTACCACAATCCAATGTTATMTACTATTCTGCTAAGAAATCTTGTCACTTTAGTTGCAGCTTGGCATTTAGAGTATAGGGCAAGGTTTACTAGGAGGTTTCATATGCAGAAAAATGAGGCCAAAAGATATGTGAGAACTTGATTCAATCTGTTGTGTTAAAGAACTGACACATCCCTTATTCCACAGAAAAAACCCCTCCAACAACCACTGTTTTAAAAAAATAAATAATTTGTACCAAATAGCCAAGTTTAAATTGTTTACCTAATAAAGCCTTTGGCTGTTTCTTGAAAAATCCAGAAGTTTATTTGCCTAGATTGACTCATAATAATCATAAACCTGTCTACCARCCTTCATAAACAGCCCTCTTACTACCCTCAAATATGCTTGAGCCTACCTCCTTCATGTGTTGTTTGAAAGAAAACATTCCCCACAACCTTTTCCCAAACTGAAATTTCWTAAAAGAGCAGTATCTGACATTTTCATATTGCATCCATCAGACCATGGCAGAAGGTAATTTCCTCTGGTCTTTCTTTCTTGTGATTCAATTTAGTAACAGAAAATAACATTTAGACAAAAGACAGAATCTCCCAGCCTCTGCCAGGAAGAGCAATAGCTACTGGTAGAAACCCTGATGTTCCTGGAAAAGGGAACTTCTCATATATCTTTCTTTAACCTTACACTTTCTTCAAGTTCTCTCAACTCTTCGTTTTCACAAAGAGTTTTCATCAGATCTTTCTAGATTTTGTCTTATGGAGGGAAGGAAAACAAAACCCAGACCAGCCATCCAATCTTTGCTCACCCTCTGCCTCCCTTGGAAGCAATTCTGGCCATTGCTGTTCCCATTTTAATGGATCATTCTGTAATGAGCTGGGCTCTTACCTGGAAAATGGTGGGAGGACTAAGCAGTAGTGCTCAGAGGGCCTTGAAACATGCAACCCTTTTAAGCAATTAAATAAAAACTAATAACTAATGMAAAATCAAGAATATTTTCAGCAGCAACATTTAAAGTACAAGACATACACTTTGTCATGATTCACTTTGAAGGCCATATTCAGATCAGGGAAATTTTCTCATGAAGACTTTAGGCTGGCTGGCCATCTCAAACTGATTTAAAATAAGAAAAGTAGTTTTGAAACTAGTTTTGATCTCTTAGGATGGATTTCTAAAGCAMAGACAGGAATTAATAGTTTCTAATGATGCTCTTATAAAAACCTGTTAAAAAAAAAGTTTGCTGCAGAGCTGGGATAATTTGATGCTTATATGTCGGCAGTTAAAGAAAACTGAAGTATCTCATTAATATTGTACAGAGTTTCTAAAGCACAAATAATTCAAATTTACATTGGTTTTATGTTCACTAAAATGATGGGCTAACACAGCGATTGCCATCAGGCAAAGTGTAAAAAGAGGATGGGCAAGTTTCCCTGCAAGTAATGTGATAGTGCATAGTTATTGTGTATCCAGTTTTAATTAAAGAACAGAACTGGGACAGAATAACAGAGTTGCTGTTATTATTAATATGTATAAATACATATATATAAATGCATAAATATGTACAAATATTTTATAGAACTTCATCAGTCTATTCAGGTGCAGATATTTTACCCTTAGCAATCGCCTTTATAGATGTTTTTACCTGCTCATCAAGCAAAATCAAAGCTGGACTCTAGGAGATCAGAGCCCAGTGTATTTTGAGAAGTTTTTTTTGAGGGATAGCGTGGTGAAAAAACACTGGAGGAGGGCAGTGTCTTGTGCCKATGATCTCAGCTCGATTAGCTGGCTGGCTGCCCATCCGCCCACCCGGTATCTGTGATAGCTTTTCTATCTTGACACTACCTGTGAACATGCCTCTTGTAATAAAAGAAATGGTGGTGAGGGCAACATCTTTCGAGMGGTCTGAAAGCTAAATGAGAAAGCAGATACTGTAATAGATTTACCGACCAGAGTAAACAAACAAACAGCATTTAGATCCAATTTGTTGCAAAATTCTTGCATCTGGGGTGTTGACATAAGCACCAATGTAATGTATCACTCAGTCTGAATGCATTATGTAACATTAACCAYRGTACTGCAGTTGCTTAAATAAAGCWAGTCCCACTAAGGGTCACYCATATCTTCCTACRCYGTTGCAGTTTAATTTGCTAGTCTCTCAAAAGAATAGTGAATGTGTATGTGTGAGCCTCAGGTTAGCTGGGAAAAACAACTATTTGCACAGGTAGATCAAATTTCAGAACCCAGACTGAAGCCTAAATACATTGAAGTTAATTTAGATTAATCAATTGTGTTGCAAAGAGCAAGTATTACAATACCAGTTCTTAGGAACAGATAGGCAAAAGCAATGCAAGAATCTATTGGAAAGAAGTAMTATTGCTGAAAGGTGATTAAAGTCATGATTAAAGTCTAGAAATGTATGTACAACTTGGCATTTCCCCTACTACAGGTGCAAGCTTTGGAATTAGTATGACAGCTCTYGGCTAATGAGGTTTCCTGCTTATGGAGCAGATTAACCTTTCAGAGAGAAGTTTCTTGATGATGTCACCATCTGTCTTGATCATATTTGCATTGAAGGAGGTAATGAAAGTTATTTTCGTTATGACAAATGAGCAAATAATTTGCCACAAATAAAGAATTCAGTGCTGTTAAGCCTAAGCAGTTGAAGAAGCTCCTGCAATCTTACCTCCAGTTTTGAAACCTCGGTTCCAAATAGTGAAGCTTTTTTTTTAGAGATATGCAACATTTCAGAAWAATAAAMCAAAACAAAAAAACCCWACCAACCYCAACCCACTACAKAGTGATCAAGGCAACAATGTCACAGATTGAATAACTACTAACAGACATCATGTCAAAGTCCAGAGACAATTAAGCAAAATAATAATTTATTAAAAAAAATTACTAATTATTATTAAATAAAAAACTAGTTTGTGCTCAAATAACAGCTATAATTTGTAGAAGTGTAAAATCTCAAGATATAAATTAATTACTAGGTTATCCTTTTCCTTCCCAAAGTTTCTATTCTTCCTCTTTTACAAAATTCTTCCATAAYTGCTATTTGCTTGGTTCCCCTTTTTCAGATAAGATGCCTAAATTGTTTACTAGTGGGTTCATTTTTCACACTCTTTCACAAATCAAATTCCTTTGCAAGCTCTAAGCCAGGTCTTGCAAGCTTCCATTTGTAGGGTTTTAAGCAAGAAATTTCAAGGCTCAGCTACAAGTGACAGCGTGGCTTAGTGAATTACCAGTACACACACCACTCTTCTGTGTTCTGAGAGGGGTAATGGAATTGGGTGTCCAAGCCTGGCGTGGCTTAGGGAAGTGATACCTCCTGAAGGGTCTGGAGTTCTGCRCAGAGAGTCCCAGGGCTCAGCCAGMCARGCTGGCTGTGAGCATCCCYCACAGAAAAGTATCTSCATGGCACAGTGGTTTGCTGTAGCTTAGCTAGAAAAGTGATCAGAATTAATAAATCCTTAGTTAGGGAGTAGGAACACAGGACTCCACTTACAATAAATTCMATCATCTCTGTACAGCACTTGGGGGTGACAGCACATATTATCAATTCATGTACAGGACAAATACAACTATTTTCCAAGCAGCTTCTGCATCTTTGAACAGTGACAAAGATGATTTCTCAACAGATTACCTTCAGAAACCTTCAGAATTTCTTAACATTTGGGAAGATAAACAACACCATAGACAATATTGCTACTTGATGACTATATCTCACCTCCTTCCTTTTGCCACCCTCCCCCAGTGCCAAGCTTATGTTTAACCCATTTTCAATCTTCTTCATGCTGTTTCACAGCTTTCACACACAACTCTTCCACTTACAGARAGCTCTATTCCTACCTTTCTCAGGKTAATTCATATATTTTTTCATGGCAGAAMAATTAGTAGTTATCATACATGTTTCTCGTTTTGTAACAGGCAAGAGAGCCTTAATTGAAAATACGTTGATTTTGAAAAGAAATGTTATTTTTTTTTGTTGCAAATGCACTTAGACCAGTCACTTTATTACAACAAATTGTATGCATTCTCAGAGATAAGGTCTCCTGGCGAGTAAGGTAGGCTGGCACCATCTCAATTGGTTTAATCTGGAACACGGGTTCTAAATGTTGCCTGGGGGTAAGCTTCTCTTTATCCCGCAGCACTGGTGCATTCACAAAGCAGCAAAAGTCATTACAGAATCACAGAATAGACAAGGTTGAGCAGGACCTCTGAAGATTTATAGCTAACCACCCCTGCTCRAAGCAGCATCTGCTAGAGAAGCTTGCCCAGGGCCTTGTCCACCTGGGTTTGAAAACCTCCATGGATGGATCTCTACAACCCCACTAGACAAGACATTGCCTTCCAACCTCTCTCCCGCCCCTCCTTMTTTTTTTATCTTTTTTTTTAAACTGGTTGACAAACTTTATAAGAAAAGAACCCACAATATTTTAACAAAGTTSCTAGTTTCCCTTAAACTAGGATCTTTGATAAGAAGTGGTGCTCAGGGTTGTTTCAGCAGGGGGATGTTCTTGTTCTGCAATAGTTCTACAGTAGCTGTACCAATAGCTAGTGGGGTGGATCTAYTTATGTATTTGGGAAACATCTCACCCACTATGAACTATCATCCTTTACAYCCCTTTTCTCTATGCTAATTTTTTACCTGCTCTTCAAAGAAAATCATCCTGATTTAAGCTCCCAGCCATGCAATGAGAAAAAGAATTTCTTTTTGCCTGGCCATAAAGAGAAAATTAGCAAAGGCATAACCCCAGAACAACAAAACACTACTTATGTGTCCACCAGAGACTTGGTTTCCACATTTTTCTAGAGTCATGAATTTGCAAAATACAGAAATATTTGTGACATGATGTGGGTGGAGTCAACAGTACAGGGTTGCTTGAGATGAAGGCAGAAGGAATGAAGCTCCTCCTCTTTGGGCAATTACACAGTGAGAAGGGAGGGAYCTGCTGTGCTCTCTTCCTTTCTCTCTTCTGATACAATAAATTTTCTCCTTTTCAGTAGGGAAATAAGTTGCACACTAAAAGYATTATTATTTCAAACTACTGTTCACCAGCACTGAAACATTCATCTTTATAATTTAGAAGGAGACAGGCAACTAACGCTTATCCTTTTCACACTAATGGTAAATATTACAAGTACTTGCTAAAGAAAGCACAGGGCATCCTTGACATTGCAGYTCTCTTTTGCTCTTTCTTGAACTGCAGCTAAATCCTGGTGGCAATCTCCTCTGAAGTAAGGGCAAACAGCTATTGGCAAAGAAAAAAAAGTGAATTTAAACAATTCATCTACAGCTTTTCAAAAATTCAATGGAAGTGAATAGGCTTCTTTTTTTTTTCTTTCCTTTTGTATATTTTTTTTCCAGAATCATCCCTTTCCTTGTCCTTGTTATCCAGAAACCGTGCTCAGCACCCTAAGAAGGCTCAGAGAGAGAAAGTCTCTTTAAAATTCTCATAGCACATAAAAATGTCATCCTAACCTAAAATATAAACCCATTRCAATTGTGTGCATATGTTCAACTAGTTAGTTCTTCACCTAAATTTTCAACAGTTTCTCTGATGACTGCCTCCAGGTTTCATTTTCCCCCTCAACACAGCTTCTGGCTATGTTATCTCTGTGCTTTTAGGTATTTATGGTTGGCCTTTTTTCAGTCCTTCTGCTCATGGGCTGTGCAGACTCCAGAGATTCCAATCTACCAGTGACACCAGTGAGAAACTGGGATGGATTACTCTTCCTTTTCTACACCATRCTCCTGTGAGTTCAGCTCAGGATTCAGCAGTATGTCGTATAACAAATCAGAAACTCTTTTTTATGCCTGTTAATACAACAAATTGCAAATGTGGCTTAATAGTTTTCAGGGTACTATAACAAATTCATCATCTGCTGCATGCAACATTGTTTTCTTTTTCACCGTAACAAATTCTGAGAAGGTGAAAGGTGAAATTAATTAACCCACAAGTACTACCCACAGATTYATCTCTTGATTTGGGCTAATCAGTGTCAAATGGAAAAGCAGAAATGTTAAGACGTTTTCAATAATTCCTGACTGGTGTGAGTAAAAGAACCAGTAATGTCATTTTAAGGCTGGAAAAAAACAGGGATCAAAACATACTGTTCAGTTTACTTTTTCTGCAAAGAAACTCATCACAAATTCTACAGCTTCATATCAGCAATCTATTCACAAGAAGCAGGTCAGTAGGAAACTTTGAACAGAATAAGAGAAACATTGTTATTAAAAACAAATCCAGAAATGTGAATCCTTTCAAAGACAAGCTGAGCAAAAACTTAGTATACAAAATGTAAATTTCAAGATATTCTGCTAAGAAAAAACTTACATTTATCACTAACTTCCAGTGAGTTAAACACTGAAACTGAACMTGTTGGGGCTGCCCAGCAGTATTGCAGGATAAAGGAACCCTGGTATTCCTTGGTAACACTTCAGTGACTGGGCTTTTCTTGCAGCCAGTGCTCTCTTGCAGTGTTTTCACACAACACAATCCAGCATRGAACAAGTTTTGATTCCAACATTTAAWTAAAATTTCATACAACCTACGTTGRCTTAATTTTCCTTTGGTTTATYACCAAAAAAGCTGTCTCCAGCTATTTGACTCCCCCTGCTCTCAGTGAARAAGCTTCATTGGAAAGTCAACAGAGTTCTGCCATGAATCACTACCTAACACTGATGTTTCTTCCTAATTAAGATCTTAAATTCTTATCAGCTATCCAAATTAAAYGGTTAGTATTTTGTTTGCATTAATTCCCCCTCCGTGCTAATTATTTTCATTGAAGGCTAAAAGAAACATCATGTTGTTAAGCAGTACGATCTACCTGGGTTTTCTGTTGGCTAAAGCAAGATTTCCAGGGAGTACAATTCATGATGTGAAAGGGAAGTTTATGGTCATTGCAACAAGCAACAGATATAGAAAGTATTAACTTGGTTATAGGAAGTTAGGTGAAGAGCAGTGGAGCAAGAAATATGTTTCTTGCTTAAATTGTACAAGCAATTTGCTTCCTACCTTGCTTTTCTTTCCCTTTCCTATTGTTTGGAGATTGGTGTAGGCACCAATTCAGAATGTCTGATGGGATGTAGGAAATTTTCAGTAATAGGTGATATTTCAGTAGAAGAAGGCTGATGTGGAAATTTTATTTAATAAACCTCTATTTTAACTAATAGGGAAGAGAGAGAGGAAGGAAAGAAGCAGAGCATTCCTGGAACTAATTACCAACATGAATGAGAAACTCAAGAGACAACAAGTTTATTAGACATTCTATTACTATCAAATGGATGTGTTTTSCTGATATCCATTCTAATTTATCCCAAAGCAAAAGGTAGCTTTGCCATTAAGTGTAGAGAAAAAAAAAAAAAAGAGATACAAATATGCAAGAGACTAATTCCCTGGCTGGCAAAAGAGCTGCTATTTTGGTTCAATTGAACAGGGGATTAATTTCTCATAATGGACGTGAAATGTGCCAGATCAGGCTCCTGTATAACCAATTGCCTTCAGATTCTCCTTGAAGGATCATCCTGCATGTCTGCACTGAGCACTCTGTCAGAGGCTTCTACCACCACGTGCCGCAGTCCCCTGCTCAGTCTCCTGTGGGGTCAGATTTTAAAAAGGGCACATTTCTCAGTGGCTGTCATTGGGTACTCCCTACATAGGTTGTTTGACCCAGAGTCTCTTATGTATGTCAGAAATTGTTCTGCATGTTAGGGGTAGAGGTTCGAAGCCCAGCATATTCACCATGACATTATAAACACACCCCAGAAAAAAAAGATAAGAACTCACAGCCCCTAGGCAAGAATTTAAATAAAATACAATGGCCAAGACTCAGCCTGAAATACCATCCTAGTGTCTTTCCTGGACTGCCCTCCCTTCTTTTCGATGCTTGGCAAAGTGAGCAGAGGCCCCTCTGACCCAAGGATTACAGCAATCCAGAACACAAAGCCTCACTACTGACAGGAAATTTGGGTTTCAGTTCAACTGTGCAGGAGCCTCTGCCTGTGCAAAAATGTGGCTCAAGAGAGCACAAAGAGGTTCATGGAACAGGAGAGCACCAAGCCCTGTTCAGACTAATACCAGCCATAGAAATGACAACTGAAGTGTTTAATTCAGAAACACACTTAAACACATGCTTATCTCACATGAGCTGATGAAGCTTAAACAACCCATTTCTGTGCTGTGACAAATTAATAGCATAGAGAGAGTATTATAGCTCAAAATTTTTAAATAGCGTTGGATATCYGCTTCAAAAATGATCACTCTTTCACCCTTTGAGTATAAACATTCCCTTGAGAAATASGATGGTATAGTATGCAATCTCTGTTACTTGTCATAATTTTTCATAGYTTTTTCTTGATCTACACCTGTTTTYATCTGATATTTAATCTTGTTTTTCATTACCTCCTTTTCTTTCCCATAAATGCTATCTGCAGCAAAATTACTATCCTCATGATCTCAATGTCTGAGAAATTTTCTTCCTTTCACTACTTAAATGGATAACTATATTTGGAAAACTAATCTGAAACTTGGAAMGCAGAGATTAAATGAAGTTTACCCCAGATGTTTTCTTCATTTGTTTATCTTATTTTTGTTTCAGGTTTCGGCCCAATTCTCTGTCAGGGGAATTGATGGGAGAAGGTACTATACAAAAAAAATTTTTCAGGGCACTAACACAGAATAACAGGCTGGACTATATTGGAGTTTWAAACCACTTGAGGGATAAAAAGTATGTGATCTGCACAGAGACATTTAACTTCCCAACTGGGTGATGGGGAGGGCTTTTACACTGAACAGCGAGAGTGAGATAGAAGACAAATTTCTTCTTTAAGAACTCAGATTGGAAACATGGGGAAACAGCAATTTGTGTTGCTCACATGTGATTCACCTGTCACCAGCGACCACTCAAGAAGACCTGAGTAGCACAGTGGGCAGTGGAGCAAGACCAAGCTGTCAGCACAAGCTGGCAGCAGGAACAAAGGGAGAGATTCGCCTGTGAAAATGGAACTTGAGCTAACAGGGCTTTAGTGCTGATTCACCAGTCTTTCTTGCTAGTGAGAAGTGAGCACTGCACTCATGCTCTGACTACAGCATATAATTTGCCAAGCCTGTTTTAAAAAGGAGATTAACACAATATGTAAAAATTAAGAAAAAGGGAAGATTCCCAGCAAAGTGAAAAATGAAAATAAAGGCCTGTATAAACGGCATGCAGGGGGCAGGGTGAGGAGACTTTCAGAACAATTTGTTGCTTTAAATGCAAAGTCAACCAGACATCATTGCTTACTGCTGTCAGAATACAGACACCTCTGCATAAAATTAAAAAATTAATAACAACTAACATTTACACAAAGTATCTCATAAAGCAAGGCATTCTTGAGAGGGAAAGAATTTGTAGAAAAGCCTATAAATATCAAGATCAAAACATTCTGAATTATATCAAGCTACACTCTCTCTCCTGTCAAGAAAATTACTTCATTATTTTGCATAGTAGAATTTAAACTTTTAAACACCTTCCTCTGAAGCGTGTTTTACTGCCTACTGTACTGAGACATCAATAGGGCCAGATATTTTCACTGGTTACCCCGAGATTTCTCCAGCCTTCAGTGCCAGATAGAGAGTGTTTATCTTCTGTGAATACTGATATGATGATAACACTGAGCACTGTTAAAGGTCTATTTCTTTGTAAAATTTACAAAAGTGGAATTTCTAGGAATATATGTCCCAAAACGAAAACAATTTTTGAAGAACTGCTGCCATGAACATTTTCCTATTGATCAGTGACTCAAGTTTTTTCAAAAGCTTGATAAGCTTGACCTTTGACATCACAACAGTAATGACTGGGCCCAGTGGATTTAGATTTTTGTTTGTTTTGTGTTTGATTTTTAAAAATATTTCCTTTTAAAATTTCATATGAGAGTTAAAAATTTTACCCACAAAAAAAAAAAAAAAAAGAAATTAGGTTCCCAAAGAATCCAAATATGTATTCAAGGAAATATTACAAATACCAGGAATGACAACAAAAATGAAAAGTCACCATTTAACACTTGGGAGGAAAAAAAATGTTTTGAGTTTTTTAATCCAGAAAACAGAGAAATAATTTTATTTCATAATGATWAAAGTTATACAATACTCTCTACATTACTTTCCTTCTTTAGCAAGCTAAAAACTGTTCTGGGAAACTCTCAGAAATTCATCATTGTGTTATATTGCATTTTACTCTCTTGAGGATGTGGAAAGTGTGCATTATCGCGATCCTCTTTTTTACCAAAATATATTGTTTTGCAATTACTGCTTATCAAGCTGTTTTATGTCCTTAGAGACAACAATCTTCTGCTCTACTTACCATAATAAAGGCCCCTTTAAAAAAATAAATGCTGTAGTTAATAATACACATTTTTCAGTTTGATATTTTTCCTGGATCTGAGTTGATATGATCAACTTAGGCAAAAGTTAGAAATCTCTTGGGTAAGTATTGAAATGCATACTCTTACATTCAAGACTTAAAGAAAACMACAGCAAGCTTCTATGTCTGCATTAAGAGAGAGGATACAAAGTGCAGGCAATGCAAGCATAAAGAAAGCTAAAAAACAGGCACTTAACTAAGAATGTATTTAGTTAAGGACACCAAGTAAAATAATATACCAGGAAGGAAAAAAAAATGAGGAAGAAAAATTTCTGTGTAGGGACATATTATTCTCCCAGAATATATTCTGGTGTCTCTATTGATACTTGTCTCATCAGCCTTACTTTGCCTGAATTGAGGAATGTGAATAGATTTCCCATCAGCAAGGCTGACTGACCTCATTTCCAGAAAGGCACAGAGAAAYCTCTGGTCCTCTGTGTTTTAACAGCAGAAATATTAAGCTAAAATATATCACCWTCAGCAAAGGAGCCATGGGTATGGCAACTGAGAGTCTCCAGGATGAAAGCAGTTTGTAACTGGACACTGTGCTGTGCAGAGGTTTGCACCACGTGGAACCGGACAGTCAGGCACCCAATGAACCCAAACTCTTCCAGGCAGCTTGGCTCCAAGTGATTATTGAAGAATGCTGGAGGCCTGGATTCAAATAAACYGGAATATCCTTTCAGGATGCACAGAGCAGTTAAATGCCCCACATGAAAGCACTCAGAGATACAAGGGCACAGCAAACAGTCCCACTCTTGAGAACAAAGGGATTGCATTTTCAGTTGCAAATCTATAGTATGAAAAYCCAAACCAAGAGAATTTCAGTGACTACATGCACACCGTCCCTGGAGCATTCAATAWATGTGATCAATGCACCTTCTGTTGCATTAAAGGAAACCAACAGACAAATGTCTGCCCTAAAAGAGTATGTGAATTATGATTGCCAGAGTCCAGAGTCTGAGGAATCTAATTCCTTCAGTAAGAATGGGGTGGTCAGGAGAGCAAATGCCTCAGCAGTATTATCAATTTAAAAAGCAGTTCTAGGGRCTAGAGGGGATTTTGTTTAATGCCAAAGGAATGTTGACTCCTTAGATGTTACAGAGCATCATGTTATAAAGGACACAGAGATTATTTATAGACCTAGAAAAAGGGCTAAATATATTCTACACAAGTCCTCAGATGAGCAGAAGTATTGAGTAAACTATTAAGGCTGTCATGTATGACAAAAACACAGGCCAAGTCAAGCAAAATAATCCATTACAGTACCACAGGAAAAACTGGCCCCASAGGGGRAAAAAYATGCACAAGACCTTTTTKCAGAGCSTGTGCTKGCAAGCAAATCTATTCGCTGTGTTCAGCTGTCTTTAACAACAGAGAGTAGGGCTTAGGAAGTTACTGGATTTATTACTGACTCCTTCTCACTAGGCATTACATACCCAATGGGTCTCAGTCAGTCCAGCACGTGTCCCAGCAGTTATGTAAGGGATATTTACATGCATTTACCATGAATTTTCACAATCAGAAGCAAGCAACAGTATTATGGGAGACTGTAGCAGACAAATGGATACTTKGGGGATATTAGGCAAAAAGAATGCATAATATGGCTTTTCAACAACATTTGGTTACTCATAGATAAAAGTATATTATACCATAACAGAGTAGATGAAGAAGAATCTTTCATTTCACCCTTCAGAAATTGATATTTTGGGGGGAAATGACAGCACTCTTCACATCTGCTTAAGAAGGGATTCAAGAAGAAGAGACCTGGACCCTGGGCTCTGGACATGGACTCTCCAAGGCAAAATATAGCAGAAAGAGTTTTATTTAACAGCCAAGCTGTAGAAAACCACAGAATAGATATGCAGAAAGCCCCAGAAAACTAAGTAGCAGCTAACTCATATATGTTCAAAATGCCCTATTACGTGGCTATTGTTTTAGCAGCAATTATTTTGTGTATAATATATAAGCATTATTATTATTTTTATTACTAAAACTTCTGACAGACAATGAAAGGGGAAAAAATATCTTTTGGGCAGCCTCACCAAACCATTTGGAAATGGCTGCTGTGCYGTGCAGAGGCTGTAGCTGCACGCTGCAAGGAGTTTAATGTTGCTATTGAACAAAGCCGATCTTTGCGAGATGGTTTGGCTTGGGATGGCTATCAAACAACTTAAAATACAAATTTTAGTTTTTCATCTCTCAAACAACACTTTTTATTTTTCTTAAATTTCCTATACAACTGCAGTGGAAAGAACCTGGACTTTCAAAGTACTTGCAACTATGGTGGTTTAACATAGGGATGAGGATATCATGGAAAGAGGCATTCACAAAACTTGACCACTTCTGCTGGATCCAAACTTTATAGTCTGAACTCATCAGGAATAAAAAGGAAACACTTGCTATCAGCATGAAAGGAATTAAAAATATTCACCAGAAGAGAGAACAGGGGATGCAGTAAAAAGCAKGGAGTTAAAAAAGTTACTTTGAACSAGGAGCTTTCTGTCTTGTCTACATTTAAAGAGCCACCCACAAGAAAGGCAAGTGAGAAAGGAGTTGCAAAACCAGGAAAAAATAAACACACCAAACCCCACTTCACCCCTCTAATGTGTGAGCTGTAACAGCAATCAATCACATACACTTCTCCCTTAGGGTTGCTTCTGTGTCCTGGATAGGAGAGCTTTGCATCAGCACATTTATGGTTAAGGAGCTGAAGCACAACCCCAAAGGCCACAGTAAACTTCAGACTGATTTTGCAAACAAAYAAAAAAAGGTCAAGACTGAAATTTYAGCCACTGCCTCTGGCCACACATGGCTCACAATAACAAGGGACACAGGATGAAGCAGGCACAGTGCCCTGGCACAGCCTCATACCCTGGCACAAGTAGGCAGTGTTTCCAAAATAAAGATGTGGGCAGGAGTCCCATAATCAGAAAAAAATAGGAGGKAATAGTTTCAAAAGTGACTTCAGAAGGTAATTTTGTGTCATGTGGACTCCAAAATCACTTGGAAAATATTACTTCACATCTGCTTGTTCCTGCAGGGGGGTCTGACAGCACCTCTTCCCAGCACCAGCACTATATCTGTTTTCAGAGACTGAAAAAAAATTCAGTGTGCCAGCTTTCTGGAATCTGCTTCCCTACCTAGAGGGGCATGAGGCTTGCTGGCTTGCTTAGCTGCTCTCTGCATGTGCCAGGATTTTGCTGACYTGCTATGGTTCCCTCCTAGCTGACATATCCAGCTGTGTACCAAGCCATGTCAAAAGAAGCATCTTGGTAAAGAAAGGGAATTGTGTGCACAAAGAACCAAAGTKTCACTGCCACGCTTTCCAGTCTTGCAGTGGCTCTACAGTCATTGTCTCCCACATCTTAGAAAAAAAMCCATGCAGCCTTAAATTATCTTCTAAAAATTAAGGCTAGGATTAGAGCTTTTCAACATAGTAGAACATAGCCATTTCTACAGTTGTATAATTGTCATCATTTTAGTTACTATAAATCCACTCTGTGGCTTCTAAATTATTGTATTTACTTGAAATTGAAATAACTAAGGCTGGAAAGAAAAAGGAAGTGGCAAAGTAATTGTTTAACATGGGACTCATATAAGAGAATGCCAACTAATAAACAGTAGGAAAGATGGAAGGAAGCAAATGACTAGATACTCAATTTGCATGTGTAATAACCCACTATATATGCTGTAACCCCACTGATAACATAAAGACACATTGCAAATAGTCTACTCAATTAAGTTCCTTCTTCTTCTGCTTTACAGATGCATTTGTAATGGAGATTTAAAAAAAATACATAATATGGGTTTCCAACAACATTTTGTTACTCATAGATAAAAGTGTATTATACCACAGCAATAGACGAAGAAGAATCTTTCACTTCACCCTTCAGAAATAGAACATAATTTCCACATTGTGTATCATGGTCAGGTAACACTAGTGGCCAGCAGCAGGAGACTTGAGGCAGTTTGTGATTTGCATTTCTCAAAGGAATAAAGAGGAAAACTAGGAGTTTCCTCTACCTTCTGCTTCAGGGCTCACAGATTGAAAGGATGCACTCCTCAGGCACAACTAATATGTCACCAAGTTTCATAGCTGGAGCAATGCTCTGAGCAGCAACATTTGACTAGGTTTGCAATCAGTTATATCAGAAGTGAAACTTGAAAGCAAATTTTTGAGGTATTTTTAAAACTACAATGAATTTTCCATGGTTTGTCTGAGTATCACAGGGGGTTACAGGCTGTTGCTGTGATGACTGTGCATTCTGCTATGACACTGTCCTCAATCTCCTGAGATTATGGGTGGTGCTTAAAAGAAGTGGTATCCATCAGACAAAAACACCAGTGAATATCAGAAGTTCGTCTCACACAAATCTGGAGGCTTCTCAAGCCACCACTACTGTCAGAAAATGAACAGGATATCCAACATGTATCACTAAAACTATTAAGGGCACCTCCCCAGAGGAAGAAAGAGATGGAGCTTTAAGMCTTCATAATTATATATTAAAAACAGGCAGTTTTCAGCAGGAGAAGAGATTAAAGGAGCAATAAGCACCTGACTTATTATTTAGAGATTCCCAAAACATGTGTCAGCCATGCTAATAACCAGAAGACAAGAACCTTGAATGCTGAGATCAGAGACATTAAAAAATTAACGAGACAGTATATAGCTACAAAAGAAACATTGAGAAGTTATTTCCTCAGTCATTGCCAGTATATTCCCAATATGAAAAGTACAGCCACTGAACTAATTTTGTGATTTAATATTAACTAATAGAATTGAACATTTTTTGTTTAATTCTGTCCTGGCTTTGCTCGATCCAGTTATTTGGTGGTGGGGGGATGGGACTAAGAAACTACAAAGATGGCTCCTTTGACAAAGTTCCTAGAAGCTTTCTCCTCCTTCTCCAGCAAAAGGAGCCCTACCCCCTGTGTTTTAAAACCAATCCATTGTGGCTCTGAGGTTGATGGACAGGCTGCTGGTCAGGCCTGGGCCAATTGCACAGGTTGGTTACACCTCTGTGATGATGTATGGTCTTGTACTTTAGAAGAATTCAAAACAAGATATGGGCGGCCGCCATTTAGTTTTTAGGTTGTTAGTATCATGCGCCAGGGAAAGACAGAGGAGGAGGGTGAGGAGATGTGAGAAAAAAAATAGTAGAGACCCAAGATCACAGTAAGCAGAAGACAGGTGCTGTGCTGTTGCTGTGATGCTCGAACATGGAGAAAACAAGCTGTTCTCGAAAGGACTATTTCATCAATGAGAGACCTGTATAGAAAAGAGATTGACCTTGCTCTGAGAAAAACCTGGCCTTTGAGGACTGAACTGATCAGGAGCAGAAAAGGGGGAAGAGGCTGGGCCCCCCCCTCACGTCTGAAGTGAGTTGACGCTCAGAAGAAATTGTGTTCTGCAGATCTTTCCAACCTTATAAGATTAAGTTGGTCTTTATATTGAAGCTAATGAGGTCCAGGCAGAGGGCCCAGGGCTCAGTCAAGGAAATAGTTCTACATGGTATGGACTACCTGTACATAACTTGTGCTCCCACACTACAGCATTACACTTGATAAGGTTCAGRCCAGAGAAAAACAGATGAACAAACACGTGAATTACGAACAGCAGAAAATTAATCTCTGTTAAACAAGTGTGACGTTTGCATCCCTATTTGTTTAAGGCAGCAACTATGTCCTGATATATATTATTGAGACAACCAAGGTCTGGGTTGACTTTGAAAAAGAACATCAAGGTTCTCATCTAAATTTCTCAATTAAGCTACACAGCAGAAAACTCAAAAAAGCATAACTGATTTCAATGGTACACAGCTTAAAATCGCCTATCCCTTTAACAGACAAGTACCAAATTTCAGCTCTTTCTGTATGAGGCAAATTACAAAATAGAGTACAATTTTTATATGTACAAGATATAGGATTTAGCAGAGGCTGTTTCTGTCTTTCAGAGATAAAATTTCCCAAACATATGTTTTCACCTCTCTTCCTCCTGTGATCTGGGTATATCTTTCAAGGAATAGGTGTTTGGGTCAAATTCTAAAAATGCTCAAACTGGTACACTACACAGTTATTTTTAGGGATCTTCTCCCTTACTCAGAAAGCCAGCATCTAGGCTGTATAATCACAACAGCAGTATCACTGTAGTAAAAATTATCTAGTTTGAGGACATTTCTTCTTTTTATTTTAATTTTCTTTTTTTTTTCTTTTTTTTTTTTTTTTTTTCTCTGAAAAGCAATAAGTATGTCTTGCATTTATAAATTCTTGCTTGTATTCAGTAAAGTATTACAGGGCATATGTTTTACTTTTATTGTGCTCCCAAAATGTTCTTAAATTTTTGAGCACATTAAACATATTTTTCACAACTCCTTAACCCTTCTTAGACATCTGTACTCATACATATATTTTGGTACTGCTTGGTGTACATCATTAAACTGAACATAAAAGATGTGTTAGAACTCTGCTGAAGAGCTGCTTGCTGCAAGACATTAAAATTCACGAGCACAGACGATCAAAACTTACCATTAACTCTTAGTAATATTTCAACTTGTCACACTCCAGGTTTTTACTGCTTAAAAAAGAAAAATCAACATCTTAATTTACTTGAAAATTACAACAGAGCTGACAAGCAATTTGGTAAAGGTTCTTTTACTCAAGTCAGCCAATTTTGACACCTTTTCTCAAAAACTGTAAAAAGCAGCACACTGCATGCTGGTTACACAGTGAGTGATGGTTACATGCCAGTGCTATTTCCAGAAACCTGCCACYCATTTTGTTAACATGTGTGAGCCATACATGTGGCTCATGTTGGTGACTCACAATTAAACAATATTGACCAGTTTCCATTGTGTTTGCTCAAGTGGGTTGACACACTAAGAAAATGTGATGTCAGCATTAAACAGCTCAAACTGAAGACAGAACATAGAGTAACAAAGACAAAAATGAACATATAAATTAGTACATACTAAGTGCAGACACAACTTTAATTAAACCAGAAGTTTCCCTTTGGCATTAACCTGAGCTAAAGATCTGTCAATAAGAATGCACTTCCATGTTAGTTCTTAATCCCCAAGATCTTCCAATTTTCTTTCCAATTCTTCATTCACTAAAGCCCTCTTTGCTGCTTCCCATGGCTTGGTCATCCTGACAGACTCTCACCCTCAGACAGCTATGGCCACCATCAGCCCCTCAAAGGAAGTCCCTCTTCAACACAATGATTTAGGTTTCCTCTTTAGATTTCTGAAGTTGCTCGCCCTGGAGTGGTGTTTCAGACAGCTGCTGCATAACCAAGGCAGCACCAGGTACATCTCCCTTTGYTAGCACCCCTCAGTGCTCTCTCCTGCCTGACACTCACCTGTGAGATTTCAGGGGCATCCAGTTCCCACTCTGAATCCCACCTTTGCTCATTATCTTGGTGAAATTCTGGCTTCTCCAGACTCTTACTGACTTAGGCARSAGCAGAAATGGATATTTCCCTAGTRAGGSAGACCTCTYGTGTGGGCTCCCCCATTGTTGCTAACCTCAAATTTCAAAGCCCCAACTTTGGAGGTCCGAAACTCAGTTGAATAACTTATGGTGGCCACAGCACCTGTGTGGTGCTGTGAAGAAACTCCCGTGGCTCATCTGCTCAATGTTGTCTGATGTCAGACATAATTTCTTTGCTCAAAATGGTCCTTATCATCAGCACAGCCTCTTCCCACAGCACCAGGGAGACACTCTGAGCCTCCTCTGGGATGCCTGTGGGATCAATAAAGCCACCAACCAGCAAGCAAAGGCCACACATCRCACTGTACATGCATCAAGTCTACTCTCAGTGTATTTTTGGAGCAGGGCTGATCTGCCCAGAAATGGCAGGTCCAAMTTGCCGCACCTGATACTGAAGTTAATTTGTCACATATCGTCACTCACCTCCACAGCTGAGTCAATTAACAGAGCATGCACCAAAATGCTCATGTTGCTAATCACACTGACACTCTAGACAGCAATGCTCAAATAGACATTCCTGATGTCTTGTTCTGCATCTCTTGATGACTTCAGATCAGCATCTTCTACTTTTGTGATGTGTACTTACAACTTTCTGKGTTGTTTTTGTTTGTTTATCYRGAAAAATTSCCTTGTGTCTGAMTCCTTCTCTGCAGATTATTACTCTCTCCAAGACAGTATGAATGTGGCTACCCAGAACCTCACAATGCCTTCAAATCCTAGCTCTTCCTCAGACATGTATCAGTGTCAATGCCTAGGTCTGTATCTTGCACCTGCATCTTCTTCTAAAAGGAAACATTCAGTGAGTCCCTCAGTCATGTCCTTCACTCGCTAAATCTTCCCTTTCTGATACACTTTCCCCCACCAAAAGAAAGAAAAAAGAAACAGAAAAAGGTACTGTGTGCATGGGGTATTTCAAGTGTCTGCCAAATACGAAATATCCATCCTGGGTTCTACTTGAAGCAATGAAGGTGGGTCAAACATGACATGTGGAGGAAGGAAAAAACAATCTTCTACTTCTTAGCTCTTCTAAAAAGATCATAACTATCCTGCAGTTTATTGTCATTGAGCACAAATATTTGCTCGATTGCTAAATAAGTCTCCAAACAAATCACTTACAGGATATTTTGTCCAGTATTACTCCCAGGTATCWGACCACCTAGAAAAAAGTACAGTTTACTGCACTAAGTTTTGCTCAGTTTCCATAAGTAATACTCGAGGACACTTAAATACCTTCAGAATCAGGCAGCATCTCCATCAGCACCACTCATGCTCCACAACRGGAGGGTTTCAGCAGCTTTGAGCCAAATGCACCCACACCTGGCYCCTGGGTCAGCCAGATGAGAGATGCCTCTCTCACCACTGCAGAGAAAGARCACCCCAGCATCTGTGGAAGAGTCTCTCTGCCAGGCATCCTTCCATAATCAGTCAGCATAACTCACTGAGAAAGCAAGCAAAAGAAGAAAAGTTTCGAATCTCATGMTATACATTTTAAAATTATTCTGAAGGTCTCACTGTCTGAGACTCAAATATTTCTCTTTAAGAATTTAATTTTCAGCCCCATCCCATTCCTTCTAGGATATAGGTCAGTCTAAGTTTTCTAGCTGTAAATCACAGCCAAGGATGACTTTYCTTTACAGTTACCAAAGCAGGACCAGCTGGTTCTCCAGGGTCTTACAGGTTACAGAAGTTCTCCTGCAGAGGTCAGCTCAACCTTTCATATTTGCAGAGATAATTTGGTTTCTATGCTGTTTATTCTTTCCTCTGAGGACCCAGGGTAGAGCAGAGAGTTTTCCAAAAATGAAAATATTAACTTTTACTGCTACTCTTCAAAATGCGTTGTCTTCTCCCCAAAGGTGGTAGAGGGCCCTGGCTACATAGAATGAGTGCTGGGTCACTTCCCAAAGCTGTTTTTTTGACATTTGACAGCCAGAAGAGAGTTGCAAGGCTGGAGGGTGACAAGAACAATCCACACATCACTGAACAAACCACCTATAAAAGAAATTACTTGTGTAAAAGATCAGAATGTTGTTTTTCATCCCTTTGAGACCACTGCTTTATCTGTATTTTAAAGAAAAGCAAATGGAGCAAAGTGAAGCAATAATTAAGGGAAGACAAATAGGAGAGAGAAAACCAAACAAAGCCTGAAATGTCTGATCAATACATGATAAAATTAGACAGCATTTACACAGAGCTTTAAGGAAAACACATCTATGTTTCTTTGAAAAGATTTTGATATGAACACTTCACAACAGACCCTATACTCAGGCTTAAAATATTAGTCTCGATGTAAATGAAATTGCTACATTAATTTTTTTTAAGCCAAATATTGGATGACTCCAACATGAAAACTTCTGACACCTCTTGTGAAAAAACAGAAACTGAGTGAAGGGCTATTCCAAACTCCTCAGGACACTGCATTTCAGAAYAATTTTGGGTAAAAATTTAGGAGTYWTTTTAGGATTTCGGCCAAAAATAGGTTCAGATCTAGCATCCAGCAAGAGAAGGATCTGGGGTCCTTTTTAGCCAGTGATCCAAACTCTTACAGAGKCTGACTTGAAGGTTGCTGGTCCTGTCCTGATACTGGGTCAGGGTAAAAAAAGTGCAAGTTCCTAAACCCAGAAACTCAATAATTTTTGGACCCTACATTAATAATAATAAAATGCAAGAGGAAATAAATAACAAATTGTATTGTATGTTTAGTACACAATTACAGCTGTTGATTGTATGTATATGGAATATTATCCCAGCTAGGAAAACTGATTATGTTTTAAGGATCTACTTTCATGACTTTGGGAAGAGTACCTTTCTCATTAGAAAAGGCAAACAGACTTTCTTGTCACTGGACATAATGTCATAATTTTTCATTTCTACATTCATTCAGTCTGCAGTTCATGCATTAAACAGTGATTTGGCAAAATGCTTTTGAGCTCATATTATTGGGAATCAATTTACGTTCAGCACCTGACTAACGAGAGTAACTGAAAATTCTCACTTCAATCTGCTTATCCACAACTGTTGTCCTGAAAATTTGTAATCATGGCAAATTTAGAATTGTGACTCAGAAAAATATTTCTCTGCTAGGAAGCAACTTTTCTTTGTACTTTCTTAGGCCCCTTTCTGTTCCTTTTCAGCAAGCAAAGAAACAAGAAACCTTTTCTGCTCTCTGTAACACATGGAATAGACATCACACACATGAGAATATTTGTGAAAGAAAAGAGTTTWTTTTCTCCATCAGATGTTTTTGTAGAAACAGCGCAGGACTCCTCAAATGCTTTCACAGTAGCCAGAACAAATAAAACTAGCTACATGTACTGGATGTGGGACAACAAAAGGAATATGCAACACTTCTGTGTCAAGAGAAAGTTTAAACTGAAACTAGGTACTGATCTAGTTAACTGYGCTTTAGTCTTTCATATGATTAGTWTTTTTTTTTCTTTTTGGTTGAAACTATGTTTCTGGCAAGGTCTGCATGCCCTAGAAAATCAAAACATGACCAAGTTCTAAGGTTGTCTAACCCCTTTTTACCACTAGCTCTCCCTGAGTGATTACATGCTCCAGAATTTTCTTTCCAACTWCTAATTTCAAAAGATAAACTAATTTGAAAAACTGAATAGGAGCACTGAATCATGAGTTCTTTGGCCTACTGCCCAAAGTCTGTATGATGAACATTTTCAGACTTTTTTGCAGCTGACACTGAGAATTAGTTTACATGACTGATAATTAGACTCATTAGAATGCGCAGCTTAATATTTAAGCCTTCTTCAATTTCCCTGTGTGACCTTGTTTAAATTACTTAATTCAACTGCAGTCTCCCCTCCCTAAAAAACCTGAAAAACTACATCACCTTCACCACCAAAAGCATCCCAACAGTAAAATCTTTCCCTACCCACTCTCTGTACACCTTGCTTGTATGATGTTGAAGTTTTAGGCGTGCGGGCAGATTTCTATGAGATGCTGCATACATATCTTCCCAAATCCAGAATAAAAGTGTATCATATTAAGATCTAGATAAACACTGAGTTCAGAGGATGTATACATTAATCTCTGCTTTGTCTTCCCAATTTCATAAAGCTTGAGAGCCTACCTGGAGCAAAAAAAACCCTCATAGGAACTTCGCTGAAAATTTATCACTTAAAGATAAAATTGTTTCTAAAATCAAAGTGTTCTCTAAATGACGGTGTATTTGTTAGTACAKCTTTCACCACATCAAAATTACTATATTGTCATTTCATACAGTCCAAAACCTCCAGCACTGCACAGCAATGGAGGCAGAAACAGTGAGAAGTCAAAACTGGGGGAAGTGCAGAGAGTGAGAGTCCTGCAACACTGGGAARCACTCAGGGCTGGCTTCCACTCAGGCTACTCAGGCTACCTGTTATTGCTGATGTTGCTCCTGAATGACCTYTCTTAATAGCTAACTCAGAATGATGTGTGTGCAAGTACAGTGTTAATTATTCTCAGCTTTTTCACTCCTTAAGCAAAATCTTCAGATCTCACCCCCACCCCCCCCAAAAAAAATTCCTTGAGAAAATGACGTCGTTTGAAATTTGTATGACCCTAAAGCTTTTGAGAATTCATGCAGAATATTCTGTACCCACYGACAATTTAACACAGATAGTTTGGGCACAGAGTACAGTTTCTCTTTAGTGATGAGAGGGTTTTTTATTTCCATTTTAGCTTGCCAGGCACTTAAAATATTTCTTTTAGCAAGGTAAGAGAAAAGACACACTAACAATTTAGAAACAACAGCCCAGTTAATCTTAATTTAGATGAAGGATTCTATAAAATATAATATTCAGACAGGCTTAATGGATTCTGAAAGAACTAAGCTTCAGGGAAAAAAAAAAAAAAAGAAAACTTATTTTAATCCCTGTTTTTCTAGTGGAGGAGCTAGTTTACTGCAGAGACCCAAAAATTTAGGGGACCRTTTTTAAGGAGGTAACCAGGGATTTAGCAATGCCATTTTGTCAAGGCAAAATCTCCCAGAACCTCATGCCTAACTGAGGGATCAGCTAATATATGGCATAATTTTATACAGACAGCCCTGGAGACTCTTGGTGCTGAATTATTTATTAGTGAGACTAGTTGTTTGTCAAGGCAGATAATGGGGAAAATGTTCCCTGGAAAAAAAAAAAAAAAGATTACATTCATGCTTTTAGTTTAAAAAAAGTATCTCTCTTTGTACATTCAATGATATTTTTACTCTCTGAAGTTGAAAAATATATAATAGCCTGTCTTAATAGGTTAAAGAACACTTTAAAGACTGAAAGATCTCAAAAGAAATATTTAAACTGAGGAAAAGTCTGTTTTGGTAAAGAACTCTGAAATTATGTGCTTTTGGACACACACTTGAGCACACCATTTTACTGAAGAAGCAATGATTTTTTATCAAAAAATGTAATATTCTCACAACAAAAAGGTTTCAGCTTTTGTTACTGATAAAAAAGAAAAAAAAAAAAAGGACATGGGACAGACAGATCAGTGAACTTGGTGGCCTTACATATAAGGAACTCTAGTGAGACCTGCTGTTGTTTGTGGCTGGGCACCTCTGAAGGAGCACAACTTCCCCAACAATTCCTTTGAAAAGGTCTCACCATTCACCCCAAATAAATCCCCAGATGGACAGTGAAACCCAGTGTCCCTCTAGAGRCACCTTTCACTGTGGCACAGAGAGCATCCTGATGCTCCTGAGGGAAGGATGCTGAATTACAAACCCTGCCTAAGCAGAAATGTGTGTGTGTGTTGACCAATGCTGTGTTAACATCCAGCTTTTGAATGCAATTTATCATTTGCTCTCCAGTGGCCTGATCTGGTTTTGGATGAAGCCAGTGGAAAAACTCCTGCCAACTCCATTGGCAGCTAAATCAGGTCATAGATGGAAAGATACAGAATTTCTAACAAATTTCAGAAGCATGGGGAAACAAGTAGGCAAATACAAGATTATTTCTGACTGCCAGTTAAAAAAGTAAGAAATACTCTTAWAAGTTACCTTTTAAATCAAAACATGTTAAGTCAAAACTAAATGAATATTAGTAGCATATTTATATATTAGGCTGWACATCAGGTATAAGGCTTAGCTACATAAACGTGTAATTATGGCAAATATAAGCTAGAGCTAGATCTGCACTGAACTCAAGAATTGCTGAGTGCATTTTTGGTTTGTTTCTGTCTGTCAGTATCAGCAAAACAGTTATGACAAGGTTGAAAGTAGAAACCAYCAATAACTTTTGGCTGGGCTCAGGGAACTGGTGAGTGAGGTCCACTGGGAAGATGCTTTTGAAAATGCTGGGATCTATCATTATTGGTCACTTATAAACATCACCTCCTAAGGGCACAGGAGCAGGCAATTCCTTGATGTTGGAAGTCAAGAATGCCAACTTGGCTGACTAGTTAAAGYAAAAAAAGAAAGTGTATGTTCAGCAGAAGCAAGGTCCGACGATATGCAAAAGATACAGAGATGCTACTCAGCACTACAGGGGGAAATTTCGAGTGGCCAAAGCTTAACTGGAGTTGAAGAATGGCCAGAACTGTGCAGGGCAATAAAATGAGCTTCTTTAATCACACTGGTGGCAAAGGGCAATGCTAAAATAACAGCAGCCCATTATGGGATGAGGTTGGTCACCTCACAATTAGAGATGTATGCAAGGCAGAGCTGTTTAAGGCTGAGATTCTTGGGGCTGTCCTGTGCAGGGCTAAGAGCTGGTCTGGACAATASTTGTGGGTCCCTTCCAACTCAGAATATTCTGTGAATGTGTTATAATTTCYGTGATTCTGTGACACAGAAATGGAGCTCTAACATTACAATGCTGAGTTAGAAGAAAAGAATGTCTCTGGAGAAAAAATGGGGCGGGAGGGCTGCGGGGAGGGAATGTCATCATCCTACATCTACTGAATGGCTATCTCTTAGGCACAGGCAAGTTGACCAGTTGCCCAAGGCAGGAGACTGCCAGAAACCAATGAGAAATAATGGAAAATATTAGAATGTGGATACTGCTATACTGCCAGAGAAATGATGGAAAATATGAGATGGTGGTTTCTGTTATGGGAGACAGGAGACCTTGGCAGGAATAAAGATCTAAAGATCTCTAATCCTTCGACAAGGCAGGAATAATAACCCTGGCTCCCTCTAGATACCCCCTCTATTTTCTCTACTCCTACTCCAAGCTACTGAGACACTTCAGCAGCCTCTGATATATCCTTTACAACCCAGAGGCTAATAAGTGCCACTTTCAACTGGAAATAAATTTGAGTACATGCTGATCTTTAGACTGAGCAGCAGTCTTTGCAAACAACTCATACAATACCTAGAGTGTAATAACAGGAGACAGCGTAACTGTTTAAAAAGACCATAACAGAGCAACCAATTTAGTTATTAATCTATTCTTGGAAACAGAGAAGTACCATCATAGCTTATACTTTCCAGATGACTGCTCTAATCAGACCCTGTAAGTCAGAAAGAGCTCCATTGCTCCCTATCACCCTTACATTCTTCATTAGACTGAAAATCAGCACAAATTAATCAACCWTTAATCTTTTCATTCTAGGAGAAAAAATATTTCATGTAAAAGAATTTCTGTTTTCTCTAGAGTCTCTAATTCATCCATATTAGGCCTTGAGAGGTAGGGGAGCTTCACAAAAGGCTCTCTTCTCCCACTCAGGCAAATTCTCACCTAACTGAACAGCTGCTTGCTGTGCCACACACAGTGAAATTCAACAAGGTCTGTGGTGTCTGCTTCTCTTCCAGCATATGAACCATGTCATTAAAATGAGTGCTTCACTGCAACCCCAGGGACAGAGGGAATCCACACCTGGCTTTTTTCTTGTCACCCAGAATTCAAAAACTCCTGATTTAGGCAAGGAAGTCTTTGACCACAGCTGGGAAGGAGAATACTCAGAAGAAAAAAGGGTTAAAGTGTATCTGTCCCCTGTGTGGTCTCCAAGCACACAGTAATCAGGAATTTAGGGTTTTCTTAAAGCAGAGGTTGCATCCAGGTCCCCATGTCTAATAGGAACTGAAAAGGATGTGAACAACTCTGCAGATCTCCTCTTGTACAGATCACATTAAGCTATAACTGTGCTCTCTAATGCCACTTATAAAATTAACTTTATATTTTGATATTTCAGGGTTGAATTTGSTTCCTTTTGATTCACTAGCAAAACCTACAGTCATCTGAAAGCAGCTGACATTTGGATCTGAAAGTCTACATGGTGTCCCTAATGTCAGAAACCGAGATGTCAATAATCACAAAAAGCATTATGACCACAGATGTTACTTCAACACTTATTCGCCCAAAACATCCTCACCAATGGCATTGCACAAGACTTTCAAATAGAAAAAAATCTCATAAACTTTGTGTAGCCTACTAGAGAGTGYTCAGTGGAGTTGCAAAATTTAGGATTTTTTTTTAAAGCTTTTAGGCAATTACACTGTGGAATAAACATGTAGATCATTTGCAGAAGAGCACTGTGAATACCAGTGCATCCATCAAATTCTCTCTTTCTTGACACCATTTGTAATCAGAGCAAGGTGCAGCTGACACACCTGAAGGACAGGATGCCACCCAGAGGGACATGGACAAGTTCAAGCAGTGGGGCCATTGGAATTTCAGGAGGTTTAATAAGATCAAGTGCAAGGTGCTACACCTGGATCAGGGCAGCTCATGTGAGCACAGGCTGGGGGATGAACTGATCAAGAAGTGGGGAGGGGACTTGGGTGTGTCAAGAAGGTCTTGGACTCTGGATGAGAGGCTGGACATGACCCTCCCATGTGCACTCAACAACCCAGAAAGCCAAATGTGCCCTGAGCTACATCAAAAGTAGTGTGGCCAGCAGTCAAAGGAGGGCACCTAAATGGGACCTTCCAGTACCTGAAGGGAACCTACAAGAAAGACGGAGAGGAACTGTTTTCAAGAGCCTTTAGTGACAGAACAAGGGGGAATGGAACCAAATTGACAGAAAGTAGGTTTAGGTTAGATACTAGGAAGGAATTCTTTACTATGAAACTAAGTTTTCCCAGAAAAGTTGTGTGTGCCCATCCCTGGASTGTTCAAGACMCGGCTGGATAGGGCTMTGAGTAATCTGGTCTAATGRCAGGTGTCCCTGMCCAGAGCAGGGGAAGTGGAACTGKATAATCTYTAAGGTCCTKTCCAACCTAAACRTATCTATGMTGAAYTCTCAMCTCTAAARTAAGCTCAAGTAATTTAAGAGAGAAGCTTTTCCAGTTATGTTTTCTGTTTTGCCAATAAAGCCAGCTTTTCTTCTCTGTCAAAATTCTAAGGAATTAGGGGCAGATTCCATGTGTTTCAGACACAGAGAGAACCATGCATATGCTGGGTGCTGGGTGAACATTCCACAGCACTCAGCTTGTACAGGCTGCTTTCATTAACCCAGCGTTCCGCTTTATAATCTGCCTAAAAATAGCAATTCAATGTAATTGTCAGGTTTTTCAATGGAAAAGCACAGAGCAATTCTTCTAATTGAACCAGCYATTTTGCTTTCACTTACCTTTCAGAAGAGTGTTGACTTCCTCTGAGCCTAGCCTGTGTAAACATTTTTGTGAACCCATTTTATAAGGAAAAAATCTCAGCATTAAAAGTGGCTCTTCTTTAGATTTTTGGGGAGTTGGCAGTTCAGTCACCAGCAATCCTGCTTGCAAAACATTTKTGAATGCATCGTTACATCTTTTTACAGGCTTTCCTCTAATGAGAAATCGGTGTTCCATTTACAGCAAGAAGGGCTAAAATGGTCTAAAATTTAAAGAGCTGACATGAATTACCCCACAATAACACAAATAAAACAAAAATCTACTTTCTAGCATCTTTCTCATCTACAGTGCTAATATACAAAAAAAAAATACCTGTCAGAAAATTTACCAGGGAAAGTGCCCTACCAAAAACTCCAGTGATCCATGTGAAAAATAAAGGTAATTTTCAGCAAGAACTGGATTTTAAGAGGTGTGAACCAGCAAGCAATCACATCAACAGGGGGGTGGTTTGGGGGAAAGGAGGAGGTTAGAAGTATTGAAACCCTGCTACTTGTCCTTTACCTTGCACAGCCTGCATAAGGGTCCTCTGCAATTTTACTTCCAGCACATGTGTAGAGGAAGAAAGGAAAGAAAGGGAAATACCTCTGTGTCACTTTTAAATRTTATGGTGTTTAGTAGAGTTTGTATGAAGGAACAAGAAGCATCCGTACCCAACTTTGTATACCTAAGTAAAACCTGTGCAAAAAGACTTTTTTCAGACTCAAACCACTTACATTTTCAAGGGCAGCCACCAATAATTTTAATTTCTTTAGTAACAAAACCTTTTCAGAAATGAGGTAGCATGACTACAGAGAKGTCCTTGGGCTGGCAGGTTCCACCACAGAAAATGTCTGACATGCTGCCAGCAAGAGAAAGAAGAGCTGTTACAGCTCCTTCGTCCCATCYCATTCTTTCCATCAAAACCCTCACCACCTGTGCTGTATTGTTTATTTTGCCAGACCTTAATTTGTTTTTTTTTTCTGTGCCCTCATTTACACAGTCACACATTTGATGATACACACACAAACACACATTGATTGAATTTCCATTTTTTGCTCGGTGCTAAACTAAAGTAGCTATTCTGASACCAAGTCACTCTCCATGGTATCTGAAAAGTTATGGGACATAGGTGAAGACCTGGGTGACTGGAAAAAGAGAGGAATCACTGTACACATGTTTTTCAAAAGGATGGAAAGGCCAATCCTGGGAACTACCAACCTGTCAGCCTCACCTCTGTGCCTGAGAAGATCCTGAAACAGATTGTCCTAAAAGCTGTGCTAAGGCACATGGTGCTCATTCGAGCAGTTCAAGACAGCCAGCACGGTGTCACTGTCCTGCCTGACCAACCCAGGGGCCTCCTGTGATGGAGTGACTCCAGCAATGGGCAAGGAAGAGCCATGGATATTGTCTATTTGGTCTTCTGTCCAGCCTTACACAGGGTCCCTCAAAACATCCTTTTCAAATTGGAGAAGGATGGATTTGATGTGTGGCAGCATGAAGAGTTGGTTTGATGTTTACATTCAGAGGGTAATGGTCAATGGTTCAATGTGCAGCTGAAGGTCAGTGACAAGTGATGTCCTTCAGGGTCCTTACTGGGACCAGTGGTGTTTAATGTCTTCATTGATGACACAGACAGTGGCACTGAGTGCCCCACCAGCAAGTGGCAGATGGCACCAAGCTGAGAGGGTTCAAGTCTGAAGGATGGGAGGCCATCCAGAGGCCAGGCGCAAGAATTGAGGCCATGGGAACCTAAGAGGCTCCACAAGGCCAAGTGCAGAATCCTGCACCTGGGGTGGGGACATCCCCAGCATCAACACAGGCTGGGGGGGGGGGTGAGGGATTGAGGGCTGCCCTTCCTGCAGAAGGACTTGGAATATGCTCATAGTGCAGAAAGCCAATTGTACTGTGGGCTGCATCCAAAGCAGTGTGGGCAGCAGGGTGAGGGAGGGGATTCTGCCTCTCTGCTCTGGTGAGACCCCTCCTGCAGTGCTGCATCCACATCTGGGGTCCCCAGCACAGGGAAGACATGGACCTGTTAGAACAGTTCTAAAGGAGAGACATAAAGATAATCACAGGTCTGGAGCATCTCTGCTATGAGGAAAGGCAGAAGGAGTTGGGGTTGTTCACCCTGGAGAAGAGAAGGCTCCAAGAAGACCCTACTGTAACCTTGCAGTACATAAAGGGGTTTTATAAGAAAGATGGGGACAGACTTTTTGCTAGGGTCTGTTGTGACAGAACAAGGGTAATGGCTTAAAACTGGAGGATGGTTATTCAGACTAGATAAAAGAAAGAGATTCTGTATCATGAGGGTGGCAACATATCAGAACAGGTTGCCCAGAGAGGTGGGAGATGCCCCATCCCTCAGAATGGGTGGACAGAGCTCCAATCAGTCTGGTCTGGTTGAGATGTCCCTGCTCATCRCAGGAGGGTTGAATTAGATAACTTTTAATGATGCCTTACAACCCAAACCACTGTATGATTCTCTGAAGCAGAGGAAAATTAACTCTCACAGCATTATTGTATTTTTTGTGTTTTGATAACTAAATTAATTAGGTAGAAATATGAGCTATAGTAAAAAAACACAACAAAACATACAAAAAAAACCCAAAAAGAAACCCACACCAGAAACAACCAAAAAAATAACCAAACAAAATCCCAAGAAACAAACACCCCCCCAGAAAAACCAAACTAAAAAAGCATGAAATAAAAAACACAAAATATGGATGTCATAGTCAGAAACAAACATAGCAGGTGCTACCTAGTGAAGATTCTCTTATATTTTTACATGGATAAGTAGTTCCCACTATAGGTATAAGAAGCTATTATTATCCTATTTCCCTCAATCCCTCAGCAAACTTTTGTTTTTCCAGCTTTATGTTTAGCTTAAAGTTTGCAACACTCCTAGAAACCTGAGGAAAGTGTTAAAACATAARAGATTCCTCAAATCAACTCGGAGAGAATTAAATATTAAAGCAGCACAGTGAACATATGCCTAAGACCCACCTCTGCTTCTGTGCAGAACAGCACTACAACAGAATGTGTTTTTCAGCTGTCTTTCAACATTGGGGATGCAGCTGTGTTACAAACGTAGAATTCCAAATCTCAAAAGCAAAAGTACAATGGAAGAAATCAAGATGTGACAGAAACATAAAAGGTTATTTAACATACAGTTCACAAAATCACTTCAGAAAAATAGCAGAGGGAAAATACTCAGAAAGCCAACCATTAACATAATTTCATGAAAAATGCTTACTGGGTTCATGGAAAGAATAGACTACCTTCAATGAAAACTAACTACAGTTCTCACATAGCATTTCATTCTTGCAAATAYATGTCCTAGCTTAATAAAAAAGACAAAGATTACAATATTAATTGGATGGCATAAATTTCCCTTTACCCCTATAAGTATTGAAGAAAATTTCTTATAACATGGAGATGTTTCACCGAAGCATAAAGCAGGCCATTAATGTGGTGATCAACATGAGAAAAATACTTGATTAGTGACATAAAGAATAGTAATCTTGACTAAACKAAATGTTTTTTGGATAGCCTAATTATTATTTTTTGGTCTCCACTTGCTGTCACAGGTCACTAAGCTATGACAAATAGGAAGAACAGCCATGACATTTGCCAAATTGTGGGATTGTTTGGAGCTAGCAAACACAGGAGAAATGTAAAATTACACAGATGATGAAAGGTTTAAGCAAAGGGATTTATTTCAGCTGCCTCTGTTTCCAGGAAATTCACTTAATTAAGTTTTCTTCCAGGAAATGGAAATAAAGAAAATGGCCCAGCTTTGTTTTAAACTCTGGACGTGTCTCCTCCCAGTCTTYAGAGAGTATTGCATTAGATTCATTGGTCTCTGAACTAACCCACAAACCACACACCACAAAGACATAAAATATCAAGTTAATTATGTAGCCCAGGGACATCTCTTTTTCACAGACCCTTGGCTACTCAATAAGCTATCAATCTTACTCCAGATGGTGCTGCCTCCATTCAGTTCTCCATTGTTTCCTTCGTTATGCAAGTGGTTTCTTGATTAAAATTTGTCAACTGCCCTTCCCCTAAGCATTCTCCAAATTCAAATAATATCTGCAGTTGTTAAATGAAAAAGAACAACAAACCCCAAACACACAAAAAACCTTGCTCCCAAACAAAGTCACTCACTAAAAATATTAAATGGAGAATGGAAACACTTTTTTTTTTTCCTATGTGTTTTCCCAGAAGACAGATGTAGAAGAGCTTATCGGTAATATGCCAAAGGACAGATACTTCTCTGGCTGTCCTCTGTGTGTCCCTGCACCTGTCTGCTCTCTACTGTTAGTAAAGTAGATAACTGAACTATCCTTATTTTACAGCTTTTACACTTAAGCATGCACTATTAATCCTTAGATATTCCTGAAAAAAAATCTATTTTCAAATGAAGCATTTCAGTTTGCATTGTCCCCCTAGTAACAGGGGACTATTTTCACCGCTATCTCTCACTATTTGTGCTCATCACTTTTCACCTCTAGCTCTCATCAAAGTGTACTGGTACACCAGTAAAAGGTGAACTGTAGAAGATTTGTAGTTTCAAGTATTGAAAAGAGAACACTTGAAATGCAATTTGTACTGATGTTCTCGGAGTTTAAAATGCTGGAATGAAACCCTGTGAATAGCAAATTTCATAAGAAGTCTTTGGCAATGCTGTGGTTCTGCTGAGGGAAGAAGTCTCAGGACGATGGCTCTTACAACACTGYCAGTACTGCCTCTAGTCTTGGCCAGACTGCACCAAGAACCACAGCCATGCAGAGACTAACAGCACAAGAAAAAAAAAAAGCACATTTTAAACGTTCTAAAACTAGAGAAGATGCAAAGTTGGGTGCTGGGGGAAAGTATAGCCTTTTTCAATTTCTCTACTTCATCTGTTTTTGTCTATGTGGCTATTTTCACAATTTGCTCTGAAGTGAAGAAKCCRTGTGGCTMTAACKTGCCTTTAAAATTGAGAGCTCCACRAAAACTAAARRAAAAGTGATATAAATATTTGCTTCAAGACACATTGCAGATACATTTCACAAAATCTATATTTGCAAAACTGGATGAAGGGAGACTTTTTCACTGACGTTCTCTATTTGAAGTTAAAGGACTGGTAATAATTTCCTTTTTCCTAGTCACTGGGCATAAAATAAAAAATTTGAAACTCTCTCAAGATATTATTATTACTCTGCATATCAAGGAATTATAGTTTTTTAAGCAGACTTACTGAATTTATTTTTGCCTGTGTATATATATATATACACATATATTTGCATATATATATGTATGCACATATATATTCGTATGTCTGTATATGTATATATGTACAATACTACACAACTGTCAGAAATAGAGCTTGGCTAATAGGTAAAATATTTCACATTTAAAATGACAGGCTTATGCTTTTTTTTTTTTCACCAATAGTTTGATGAACATTTTAGTGTGAAATTAAGAGTCCTTAAAATCTGTGCTAAAAGCCTGATTCACTTCTTTCAGTCAGAAGCTCTCTTTTTTCTTCAAGACCTCTGTCAAACACTTTACCTTCAATGTCTTATAACTGGTCCTAAATTCTACAAATCAAAACCACTTGTTCAGTCAGGTAAGGTTTTCTCACATCCCAGGATTCACCTGTACAACATGCATACAGGCCAAGGCCAGGRATTTGACTTTTCAAAGGTGACTACAGACTCAAATTTGACATTTTGTCAAGGAAGACCAAACCTGTTTTCTGTATTTGGAAGTGGGGAAACAGAATGTAAAGCCCTAACACGCTCATGTATTCCCAATGTCTTAGTTCAGTTCTTCTCTATTGCTTGGAATTGGGGAAAGCGTGACTGGACATTTAATGAACACTTAATTTTCAAATGTATCATTGTAACTGCAGTGATCCTTCATGCCACATGTAAATACACCAGCCATGAGCAGTGAGGAGATTGGAGGTCAGGGGCTCAGTGAACCTGATGCCATGTGCGCTGTGGGGCAGCTGGGAGCTCCTGTGGGGAGCCCACCTCTTGGATTTTGGATCAGAAAAAGTGGTGCAGACATTTATTTCTTCTATCCCAGTTCAGCCCTGTTTTTACAACTGTAAGTCATAATCTACTGTCCTTTTAAAAAACTGACCTTTTATGGTATTCTCAGTTCTTCAAGTTTCCACTATCAAACTATTCCCAGAAAGAACCTACAGAATTTCATTATGTGATTAATTTTGATATTTGTAACCACAGCATTTTGTAACCATGGCATGTGCTGGCTCAAAWATATTTTGAGGTGTTCTGAGAGGCTGAAGCAGCTTCTTCAGTACATCTATGAATATCTGATATGCTTCATACTCATACATGATCTGAGTACGAGTGGCAGTCTGACAAGGGAAACTTAGAATGATTATCAAAAAAGCAAATGAACTCAGACTGCACTTCATCCATGACACTGGATACTGAAAACAAATAGTTTAAAAGAAAGGTTGGAAATGTATGCAATATTGTTCTCACTGAAGTGAGGCTGTACCTTTTGTTCTGCTTTTTCCAGAGGCTAGGAAATATTTCACTTTTAAACCCAGGTGTCAAGCTCACTCCCAGCTTTTGTCTTGTGTTAAAGTAAGTGACACATTACCCTGATGTGTCCTTCCCATGAATCCCTAAGCCATTTATTCCATAGCATACCAAACAAAGACTGTGATGCTTGAAAGAGCAGTTTATGCAATTGTTAGCCCTTTAAACAGACAGGGGACTGAATGCTTAAAGGTTTGCAAAGCCTGATTGCAGCCTGTGCTTTCACTTTGCACAATGGCATTAATAAAGGATATGAGACCACAGCAGAAAATGGATCTGAAGAGGTCCTGACAAGTTTGTTTCCAGGCAAATTTTCAAAGGCTCCTGTGTGGGGGTAGGGGATGGAAGATATTGTCTGAAATGTCCAAGATTACAAGTTGCAATATGAAATCACAGGAACTGGAACAGCACGCTGTGAAAATCCAACCAGCATGGAAAGGATTAGCCTTTTAAATGAAACAAACACAACCAGAAGCATATTATTCCAACCCCAAAGTTCCTGCAGGRTACACACTTGACAAAAAAATCTATCTAGTGAAATTTTATTTACATTTCCAAAAGAAGCACATCCTCCAGTCCTGAAAATGGACTTATTTTACTGTTTCTATGGCAACTGTTTGCTTTTTCAGAGCTACCAAGTGAAATGAATGGTGAAAAAACACTTTGTATGGTAAATTGATTCCCTGTTCTTTATCCCATATATRCAGCATTGCTTCACTTAAAGGTGCTTAGTGGTTTAGCTCTATCATTTTTCTAAATAAATATTTTTACTGTTTTCATATAGAACATTAATCCTAAACCGTGAACATCTGAGGCCTTAGTAAAATTCTATTAACATGTTACAGACTTATGCCCATAACAAAGTCTTAATTTCGATCACATTGTGAGTCAAAATGTCTTTGCAGACCATCCATCAAAACATTTTTAAAATATTCTGATATTCTTGGTGTATTGTCCACTTCTGAGCAAACATTAAAACTAACTAATTATTCCATATAGGACTAAAAAAGTGGAATATTGGTGTGGCTGCAGTGGTCTAAAGGCACAAGAGAAAAAAAGTATCAGAAACCATGTCCTATTTCTAACTTAGAAAAACTGTACAAAGGTGTACAAACATTTCCTCATGTCTGAAACAGCACCTGCAGATTCAAYAGCTAAATGGGATTATATAATTCATTTTTCTCTGAAGAGGATGTGATTTTTATTTGTGCTTTCTATGGGATTACCTTGAGCTTCTTTTCCATTTTCCACATCATTTAACCCAGAAATGTCCTCATGGTGGTTATTCTTCTTTCTGCAGTTGTTCTTCAAGTATTCCACAATCCTATTATTTTMTACAAGTTCAGATTAACAATTGTACTAAACTTTACTGCCTTGTATTCCCATCCCATTCTTGAGATGAGAGGTCAAGGACATTATAGATCTTGGCAGGAACATTAAATAAAAGAAAGAATTCAGCCAAGAGGCTTTAATTGAAAACTGCCCCAGAAAGAAACTGAGAGAACTGAATCAGTTTCTGCATTTTTCTCTTAACAAAATAGCTAATTTGCAAGCTTTCAGGTATGGGGCATTTGAAAAATGAATGATGTAGCAAATTTATATGAAGAACATCTCATTTTGAAGAAAGAAATCTTTCTTGAATGCTTGCAAGTTGATAAACTGACATGTGACGTGCTATTGTGGATTTTTCAATGCAGTGCTAAACATAAATAGGCAAAAATTCTTACATGAGAAGTGAGTACATCATTGAAGTTAGCTCACACTTCTTTATACATGCTGTAGAATCACCAGTCAGGGCATAAGAAATCCACACCTTGAATTTGTTGAAGATATTGAAGTTTCATATCTAAGTCCTCAGCTGAGCAGAATGAACTTGAATTTCCAATATCCCAGCCCACTGCCCTGGCTGTTGACTTTCACACTGGAACTATCACCTTGTCTGGAGAAACCTTCCCCTCCCCTTATGAAACAAATGTAAAAGTCAAAGMATGTTGCTTTCTACAAGACGTTTGAAGTTTGAGAAAATACCTTTCTTTCTAAAGACATTAGGCAATAATTACCCTTAGAAAACCAGTCTATCTGGACTTCATCCTGTTTCAACAAATAACAGGGTACTTAGAAAACAATGTGTAGTTGCAAAAACATATTGCCACGTATGATTTCTTGTGGATATAAAAAAGACACGGATTCTTAATTTATGATCCATCAGGGAGAAAGAAAAAAAGAAACATTGTATTTATGTGTTTGTGTAAAGACGAACCTTTTTTTGCAAGGCAAATTAATAAAGGTCTGCACTACTTTGCATGCAAAAATGTTATTATTAAAATTTATCTAGAAAGTTTGCCTTCTCGCTAAAACCTCACTACCAAAGTTTTGAGTCTGGTACATATCTCAGGCTTGTAAACAGGAATAACGGTGAGGAGCTTGTTAGCATCATTACCTGGCTCACTAAACAGAAATATAGRGGGTTTTATCGTTATTTCAACGGGCCACTCCTCTGTGTTGTTTCACAAAACACTGTTACGATGCAGCCCTTGGGATASTGCCCTGAAAAACACTGCCTCAAACCCTCATGCATCAGCAGTGACTGCTGAATTAAGCCAGGCAATAGCCAGTAACACCATTAGCCACAAAAGGCTGGTTTCTAGAGCTCTGCAGAGGAAAGCACGCTCCATGAATAATGAGCTGCTGCGGTGTGGGCTGTGAATGCACTGAAACCGCCCCATCTGCTGGTGCGGGCTCAGGCTGCGCTCAGCTCACCCTGGAACAGCTCCGTGCGGCTTGTGCCACAAACATCTGGGCTCAGGCTTGGCTCAAGAATAGCCCTGGGTCACCGAGCAAGAGTGCAGAGGGAGTGCTGACCGCCGGGTTTGTTCCCAAACCCCTGGCAATGGTAGCGACTGCTCATTAGCGAGCAATTTCATCTGTATGCATAAACAACCGTGGCATCTCCACCTTCKGAGGGATGCAGCATGTGGCGAGCATGATGCAATGAAATACCAGCTTTGATCAGCTCCAGCCCACTGATRTGCCAGCCAAGTCACTCATGATCTATGAGAGATGGATCGTGACTGTAGTTACTACARCTAATAGCAACATTACTGTGAGAATTATTGCGGCATTCCTTAATAACTGCTGCTAAATACATTTACATGTCATATAATTATGTAATAACTGACCTAAAGTACAGAGAGATGGTGGGAGAATATTAAAAACTTATCCACAAAATACCTCAGGGGGAAGCCATGATGTTTGGATGTTTGTGATTTTGTTTGACTTATGTCAGGTGTAATGAGAGGCAACGATCCACACAAGACCAAGGTCATGTTTCTCCTCTGCTTCATTCTGGCCAAAATTCCCAGTCACAAACCCATTTACTTTTGTGTTCTTCCCACTATGGAAGTCCCTCAAAGGTAGTTCATATGCTGCTGATTACAAGCACAAAAGTATTATAAGCCAATTCTTCACATTAATGTTATGAACCTGTTCCATTGCTTTGTAAAGACACAGCAGAATGGCATGAGTGACATGGAAGCAAAGCCTTCCAAACCTGAAATTCTCAGCTGCAGAATTTCATTTTGTTTTAAACGAAAATAAAAGCAAATATTGTTTGCATTCTCCTCTTCTCCCCTTCCCTGAGTTGCTCATAAAATTGAAATCTCTAAAATCTAATGTAGGACAATGCTCTCTTTGGAAAATCAACAGTGTGTCACCATTTCATTCTATTCTACTTCAGGAAACAAATACCAAGTGAGCTTATTTTGCCCTCCAGCCATTCCTAACTAGTTAAAATATCTTGAGCTAAGTGCCAAAGCACTGGTTTGCAGCTCAAATAGGATATATAAAAAAAAATTTAAACAGTAACTGAAATCAATTACATTAAAAACACAGTATAGAATATTGAAAAATACAAAACATGATGGTCTATAACATTTCAAAATATAATCTGTGCCTATTTGGAAAAGACTGCCTTTGATGATGACAAAACTCTTGATGGATATGTCAGAACTGTTTTCTCCAAACCTTCAGGTAAAAACAGGATGTTCTTTTCCCCCTGAATTTCCTTTCTCTACTCTGTAACACCTTTCACACATCAAAAAAGCCCTTTCAGCAATGTAYCCTACCATGCAAATTTTTTGCCTTCTTGTAGAACCCAGCGAGCTTTGGGTATGTCTTCAGTGAGCTATAGGTCTTCTCAGTCTATCATTTTGGGCAATGATAGAGGAGAAAAAAGCATTAAYCTGTTAATTTTAAAATAAATTCCTCCCACTGAGATATCTTGGAAAGCACCTAAGTACTTCTGCACTTTAAATTAGTGAAACTGAAGCTCCTGGAGTATTTACAGGACTCTTACAATTATAGCCATATTGACAGCACCACTGAATGAAAAGGCTGGGATGGATCCAGTCTAACATTTTGTGGCATATTTTTCCCCCTCACAGAAATGAGCACTTTGGATGTGTCCTTTCTGCTGGTGGAGCAGCAGTTAACAGAGATGAACGAATGTACATTGGACAGGCACCACCTCACACATTACCATATATATAGCTGCTTGGCCCTACACCTTGCACACCTGGGGCTTTGGACCCATCTTTGCCAGAACAGCACCATCATCCCTTCCCTTTTCACTCCCCCAACCACACAACTGCTTATCTGGGCTTCTCCSAGTTCATTCATGTTTTGTGAGGATAGCATGACATGGTTTTTTCTATTATGATCAGCAGCCTAAAAAGTCACAGCTTTGGAAATCTGAATTTTGAAACTTGAAATCTGAAATTTGTCACAGTTTTGTAAGCTCCTGTTTTCACTGCAGAACCAGTTTCTAAGATACCTTTGAGGAACAGCTGTCTGGATCACATGGAAGCTTATCAGGTCTAAAACATGAACTTCTGAARTTGGTAGGGGGGTACAGCTGATTTTAGTGGGGAGAAATCTAAGCCAGAAAATTAAGGCACGCAGTAAATATCCTTCTCGGTCTCTTGCATTTTCCAGATAAACAAAGGATGGAAAAGATTATTTAAAAATATAACTTAACTTTGGTTATTATCKGACTTTTGGTTAATTTTCTTTTTTTTCTCATGATACATTTTTGCTATTGTATAGTGCCTTGATCCTCCAAGTACAACAAAACCATGGGTGGAACACTACCAAA
>NW_026623529.1:706814-773062 GCF_030028575.1 Malurus melanocephalus
AAAAAAAAAAAAAAAAAAAAAAAAAAAAAAAAAAAAAGCAAAGTAAAAAAAATTCCACACAAAGTGCATTAATAAGGTGACAGAACATGTACTTACATGTGAAATTTGATCTGTCAAGAAGAATTCTCCTTCCTTATAAGAGTGAGAGAACATATTTTAAGGTGTCCCTTTCTCACTCTTCAGATACATATTCCTTAGTTACATGTGCAGAAAAATGTAGAGGAAATGCCTATGTTTGAAGACAGCTGACTAAAACTTTCAGATATGAACATCTCACAAATGAGACCTATTTACATATGAAAAAAAGCAATACTGACAAACAGTACCCACCCTTCACCAAATGCAAACTCTTAGTTCAGCACAACTTACAACTCTTGGAAATGCTGATTTGAGAGGTACAAGGGATTAAAGGCTTGATCCAAAGCACACTGAAATTGATAACAAGGTTCTGCACACTGTGATGGCCTTTTGACAAAGCACTGTCGCAATTTTGTTATAGAGAATGGATTTTTCACCATGGTCCTTTGCAGGTGTCTGTAGATGCAGCTGTGCAACACTCCAGACTTTTGTCTTATAGAAACCTACACTAAACTTCAGTTTAAATTTATCAACTCAATTCAGGATGTTCAACTTGTGTACCCCCAATTTTTCCCCTTCTCTCCAAACCTACTTTCTGCTGTGCTTCTGCAATAAATCTTCCATCCCAGAGTTCTCACTGCAGCTTTTCTGGAAGTAGTCAAATGAATTTATTCACGTCCTAGCAGCCTTCCCCATGTTTTGTGTGTGTTAATGAAGAGTCTGCACTAGCAGGTTAGCACTAACCAGCTGAGCTCTTCTTCACCAGCCACTGTTGCCAAGCTGCACAAGGCAAATGGCAGTGCATGTGTGTTGTGCTACCTGGTATAGGAAATGAAAAGTCTTTAAGTAAGTTTGATGTGGAGGTTTGCCTGAGGGGAGCACAGTATTTCGATTTTCTGAACAGTTGTACGGCTCCGACATTCAATCTTCATGAGAAGAAAATCGGAACCATCATATTTCTGAGGGAATGAGATCTGCAAACACTAACATCAGACTTTCTGTAGATGTGTGACTCCCTCAGCAATTATGCTCCAATGTTCAGTCCTGCCCAAAGCAGGGAAGGCTAAATGCAATCCCCTGTTATGGACAATAGCTTGTAATCTTCTTTTCTCTCTGGACTGGTAAAACTTGATTGTATAATGTGCTTGACTAATAATTTTGGGTTTAGGAGATTCATGGCCTGAAGTTGTGTCAGCAGAGGTTTAAGTTGGATATTAGAAAAAAGTTTTTCACCCAGAGGGTGGCTGGGCACTGGAACAGGCCCCCCCAGGGAAGTGGTCACAGCTCCAAACCTGACAGAGTACAAGAAATGTTTGGACAATGCTCTCAGGTACATGGTGTGACTCTTGGGGTGTCGTGTGCAGGGACAGGAATTGGACTGTGATGATCCTTGTGGGTTCTTTCCAGCTCTGCATCTGCTGTATAGGAGATACAGAGTCTTTGCTTTGATTCAGAGAGAATATGTTCCATTTGAATTGTTCAAGAATGACTGGGTCCTAACAATAACACTTWTTTTGTTTAAAAAGCAATGATCAGCTACATTATTTTTGTCTCTTTAACTGAGTGTCTAATACTGAATGGAAATAAAGCAAGCCATCCTCAAGGAGAGAGCTTACACTGGATCAATTCTGAGAAGTAGAATCACATATTTGTGTTGTCATTCCTGAAATATACATAGGAAATGAAATTGTTCACCCAAGTTACCACTAACAGTGTGAATATGGGACTATGTGAAGTGGGTCCTTGTCTGTTCCTGAGGGAAAGCTGATGGAGCTGCCTACAGAATAACTATCAAGGAGAGCCAGCCTGGCCCCTCCACTCTGCAGTACTACCTCAGCTCCAGCCATGAYGCTGTTCTAACACCTCGTAGTGCTCTCTGACTGTCCTAGTGTAGCTGAGTATTTGTATTCCTATCTGCTGCTTATGTTAAAGGAAAGGTAAACAACCCTTCTGTAACTATACATTAGTTGAGACTGATCTGATTTGTTTTGTGATGTTCCTCCCTTCAAGGACAGTGGGAGGGAGAGGTACAAGTTACACACATTCCTGGAGTAGTCTCAGACTCAGCGGCGGAGAAGAAGCTGCCTGCTCTCTGGGACTGCTCCTTTTTTCCCTCTTCTTTGGACTTGTTTCCCCCCCCCCCCCCCCCTCAATTTTTTTTTTCAACATCATCTGAGAATTAGAAGATTCCCGTGGCACGACAGGCAAGAAAGATCCTCCAGTGAACCACTGGAGCAACTCTGTCCAACGCCTCTGGGGGCCCCCGGAGGGGAAGCCACTCCCAGGAGGGAAGAAAAAGACTTTAAGATCCAACAGCTGGTCCCACAGGTTTTTTGTTTTATAATTTTTTTTCTTTTCCCCCTCTCTTCTTTGTGGGCATTTTATTTTGTTGTTGCTTTGTTAAATAATTTTTTTTCTTCTTCTTTTCACTTTCCTCTCTGTGGAAAAGTTTGTCTCTAGGACCTGGGTGGGGAAAGGAGGGGGGTTTGCTGGAACTTGGAGGTGTTCGCTCCCAATAAATTCATTCAAACCACAACASTGACCCAGGTAATTTAACCTGCCTGAGAGCAAATGTATGTTTTCTTTTCCTGGTACTGCTTCACACTTCACTTGTTATGGCCCATTTTAACAGCCCTTTCAGCTGCATTTAGTCTTTGGAGAAGTCAGATTGATTTTTATTCTGGCTGCTAGACATTGCTCAAGATCACACATTATGGACAGTACTTCACTGTCATCTGAGCCACTGCTRTCCTGGTGGCTGTTTTGTAATGCAAAAGCCCAGCTGTCTGCTGCTATGTGATAAGTCCTAAAATGGTGCATTGCAATCCAAGTTCCTGTAGCATTATAGCCCAAAGAGAATTACAATGGCATGGCTGCCATAAGGGAAGGCCATATACTGTTGCACATATGCACTCTGGCGATTCTTATCATGGGAGTGGAGAATGGCATTTTCACTTTTAAGAAATGTTTATCTCCAGAGTGTACTACTGCTACCTTGCTGCCAATTACTGCATCCTGCTAACAAACAGACACCATATGGTTTTAGGCTGTGACATTTGATTAATGACTCYAGCACAGAGTCACCTGAGGAAAGAGTGGTGTCATTAATGTGAGCAAAAAGGAGTCAATAGCTGTAGCTATGTCTCTCCACAATATTTTGTGGGAAAGTGAGGGAAGGAAGTGAAAGGAATTAGAGCAGGAGAATAATGATCATAGCTGTCTTTAGATAGCTCCCCAGAGGGGAGGCATTTGACARCTTTTGCATGGATGGGTCCATTCCCTTCCCCACTTCACAGCCTCCAGCTGGTTATATATCACTGGAGTAGACTGAATCCCTAAAAAAAGAGAAAGAAGACATCCACAGGCAAACCCAGGGATACCTGAACAGAAACATTTGTAGCCTTGTAACCTGAACTTCAGACAAGGCCACAAATGCAATTCTGCTCGTGGGAGAGCTTGAGAATATCATGATAGTCTTGGAGGGGCTGATGTACAGCCCTGCTGCTAGTTCATGGMCTGATTTTTCTGGTAGTTTTAACAACTCAGCTTTAACAACCCAACAACCAAAGAACTGAACAGGRGCAAGAAAATGATCAGCATCTTTCTGCAGCAGGCTTTCTTCATGAGCACAAGGTAAGAAACATCAGGCATGAATGTAGAAGTTTGATTTATGAATTGAGTTTGATAAACACAGACCAGAAGTCACAGTTTGACGAACACAAGTTCATCCAGCTTCCAATGAGGTCAAATAGGTGAGAGACAAAAGGAACTACCTAAAGCCAAAATGGGTCTGCAAAACTGCAGAAAAAAATACCTTCTTTTTTTTTTCATCCAGCATTCTCCCATTCAGTATGGAGAGAAGCTTACACAAATATTTGGATCAATGAGTCATTCCTGAGCCCCAGTAATATCTTATTTTCTGCAAGATACAAGGAGCCTGTGTGAGGTTCACAGCCTGAGTGATGACAGATTTCTTAGGACCAAGTTTAAACTCTAAAACTTCTTTCTTTACTTGTTGCTATAAATATTATTAAGTCTTTGATTTAAACTCAGACCTTCCATCTGAACATGCTGTGCTTTTTGATGACAAATTGCTTATAATTTCTGAAAGTAAATGACCAAGGAAGAAGAGGAACCGACACAGAAATGCTTAATTCTCAGCTTTTCGCTCTAACAGCTCCATTCCATAGAAGAGCTGTGGATAACAAATGTAACACCAACCTGAATATTTCATGCTTCCCAAATAGAAAAATGCCATATACAATCATTAAAGGGCACAGAAGAGACTGAGTGACCTCACAAAAAGCAATAATCATCTTCAAAGAGTGGAACTGAGAAAGAAAAATTCTTCAAAGGAGCATAACYCATATATCATAATAGAAATGAACCCAGAACAAAACTCAAGGTTTGCATTTTTGTCCTCCTAGCTTGGGTGACATCTTGGAAAACTTATCTCTAAGGCAACTAAGATTTAGGACCAAAACTCATGAGAGCAGCCATCAATCTTTCTTTTCCCTGCACATTGCCTCAAGACCTACTGGTCAAAACATTCAKGGCCAAATTGTACTCAATTCTAGAGACTGTAAATGGAAAAATATGATGGCACAATTTGATTGTGACAATATGATCTTCTTGGAAATACAATAAAARCAATAAAGTAATCACAGATTACAAAACAAATGTCAGCTGCTTAGTATGGCACAAGGGCATTTAAGAAGTAGCTCCAGCTGCCAAACTCCCATTATTGCCTTACAAGTTAAAATTAATTGAAGAAAAAAAAAAAAAAAACAAGAAAGAAAATCATAAGGTTTGGAGTCTGGTTATGAAAAGGGTGTGGGGACAACAGAAGTTTAAGGACAGAGTTGTAGCACTGACCTGAATTTGGGAGAAAGTAAAATAAGGGAAGTACAGCATCATTAATAACTGTCTTGGTGCAGCTCCTCAAAACAAAATCTCTTACAGAATTTAGTCAGGCAAGTTGGGGAGCCCCACMAAGGTGGTCATGGACCTCATTAAAGAAAGACTGATCTGTTATTGGGTGCACTATAATTTGGAGGATGATTAGGATAATATAATTATCTTTTATTTTGAAGATAAGCATTCTACAGACAGGTCTTTTAAATTAGGCCATCACAAATAATAAAATGRAAAATATTCTAGATGGATGACAGCAGCARCAACTCCAAAGTGCAAGGACCTGGYCAGTGGGAGCTGATGCTCCACTGCATCATCTCCTAAGACTATATTGGTCAAGSTCCTTGATGCAGTATCTCTGTGGCTGTGTAACTCCTACTAAAAAGTACAGAAGAGAACAATTTTGCTCCTGTGCAGATGCCCCCATGMAGAAAAATATGTGTAACCAGCTGGAACTGCAGGATCTTCTCCTAAGCAACAAGATGCACATCTCACCTCACTTTGTCACCGCTTTTCCACAGTTATTCTGCTAGAATACCCTAATGAAAGAATTCTGTAAAATTTAGAGTCACAGACTCTCTGGTACAGCCATGAAGAAAAAAAAAATAGTTTTGCTGTGTTTTTTTCTGTCAAGGGATGTGTTTATTTCCAGGAATTGTATTGGCATGTCTGTGTGTGTGTGCTAACAGGAAGACAATACTCTCAGTCATTCAGGCAGTGCATGGAGATTTTAACTGTCAAGAAAAAGTACTTCTCATTCTACATCATGCATCAAAGATTTGGTACACTCTTAATTTTACTGAAGGATTATATTATGGGATTTTTTTTTCCAAAGAGATACTGAGGTCAATGGTTGATTTATAAATCAGACCATGTAAATATTCCCACTATTTAGCCCTTTCAAATAAGAACCAGCCAATGACATATTCTGAAGCTTGAAGTTAATTGTTTCCACAATCTAGAAATGCAGAAAACTGCCATTATTTCCTGAAAACGGGTTTTATACTTTGGATACTCTATTCAGTGTCAAATGGACTATGATATATGTCAGGTACGCTGTACATTCACCTCAAAGCTCTTCTGCAAAACAAAGCCCTCACTCAGGGAAAGAAAGTGACCAAAAAGGATGTGCACAGCTGCCTTACTGCCTTTGACAGAGAGACATTCAGGTAACAAGGCTCTCCAAAAAGTGATTGGCCTTATAGGGTAATGGAAAAAAAATTGGTCAAAACTATTTCTCCAGTTTGCCAACTACACTGTCTCCTTCAAAAACCTCAAAGCCTCATTTACTGTTTTTCCATTTTATGTGAGAAAAAATTCATGAGGCTCATGAGACTTTAATAACAAGTTAATTAAGATAAAAAATAAGACTGGAAAGCTTTGCAGACTTGGTTCAGACTGTCTTTCTATCTCTAATTTATCTAATCACCTTTGTCCAAGGAGCTGAACTGAAATTTTCTTGGGATCAGTTATTTCAGTCTTTGGGTCAAAAGACACAGCAATTACTGCTTTATTGTTTCCCTTCCTCCTCCACTATTCACTTACAGCTCAGTACCCTGGAACAACAAAAATCAAAACAAAATCCATTCAAAGTTTTTTGAACCTGAAAGATTGAAGTCTCATGTAACTTCAAAGCTGATTCATGTTAAAGCAAGATAAAAGTACAGCCCTTAAAGCTGGAGCAAAATACCAAACACTCTCAAGTCTGAATTTTTATATAGTCAGATGAAGCAGGCTTARCTTCCATACAAATCCCCAAACTTCGTATTTCCAGGAGGGCAGGTTAGAAGCCTTCAGATCTAACTGAGACTCACTTGAGGTAGTGAAGTAAAAGAGTTTTGATGTAAGTGCAAAAAAAAAATATCAGTGGCAAAACAAAAGCAAACATAACCTTTCAAATCACTGTTGGTAAAATACTCCAGAAAAAAGACTATTTTATAATTGAAATTGTGCATCAGGATTCTGGGCTCTATCCAGGCAAAGGATAAAAACCCCAAAACTTTTTTTCCATTGTAGAAACCCTATGAATACCTGATAAGGAGATGRTGAACACCATTCCTAAGAAAGATCACCAGTGTATGTTCTGTGAAACTCAGTTATCAAATTTCTCCTTCCTGTTGTTTATACTGGCACTTTTCTCCTGGTCCCTCYCTGACTTCCTACAAAATATATTTAGAGCCAGAGTGGATTCTKGTCTCTAAGACATCTAACTTTATCCTAACCAGACAGCCCATCTCAGAATAAATATAAAATAATCTAATAAGTAAATTACAGTAATACTCATTTGGAAGTTGCAACATGCCAAGAGTCATTACAAAGAAGGACTTGATATTGTGCGGTTTTCTCATTTTAGGAGACACAGGAAATGACTGGCTCTGTGTGGAGTGGGCTGAGATATGCAAGACATCTACTGTCAGCAACTYTACTTATGTTTCAATGTTCATTAAATTCATGCAGTACCTATAATCAGACTGTTCTTTCCTGTGGCATCTGTGAAAATCTGATTCCAGGTTCATACTGATAAATCTTTAGTAAACTTTCCTAATTTTTTTTCAATATGGAGTTAGATTCAGGACCTCAGAAAAAACATTTTGAGTATTATAACTTGGAGGCCTTTGACTCACTTCTGCTGTAATTTTTTACCATTGGGAATGAAATGAGAATCCTTGGGGATATGAGAAAAGCCCATTATCAGTTGTAGATTGCCTAAATACAGCTTACATATAATGAGAAATCATGAATCATGACAAATCAACAAATATTCTCCTGGCCTTGGCTGGGTAATCACTGCAGAACTGGATTAACCAGGTTACATTTAGATGAAACTTTCTCACCTCATACTCCTTTATTAACTTTCCCTTTACTAAAGTTTGACTCCCCCCATATAGAAGATAAATAATGTGAAAACTCTGCATCAAGCCCAATCCCAGGCTTGATTGAAACTACTCCAGAGGACTGACTTTTTATGAGTTAAAGGAGCATGGACCCTGAAAATAAAGCAAAACCAAACCAAACCCAGAAAACAAACAGCTCTTTCCTGAAAAAAAAAACAATGACTTTGGATCACTCTAACCACATTTGCTGTGTATTTGTTTTGAAAATATTCCAAAAGGGACATTGTTACTTATGCCAACATTGCCAAATGCTTAATTGCACAAATGCTTCCATCTGGAGGAACGAAAGGTTTAGAGGCTGTTTAGCCAAAACAAATTGTATTTTARCTCTGAGATATGAATGCATGTGCCTGGGAGGTCTCAGCTGGAGAGTTCGATGAGCTTTTGCAATGTGGGAGCTCCCACAGCTTCTGAAGCTGACTGATAGRTTGACTGCAAGAGCAATTACCAGAGACCGTGGGCCAAACCATCCTCAGTTCCTTTCCTCTGAAATGTGGTTGGATTCCTGGCACAAGATCTTCCACTCCCTTGCSTGGGACTGTGATAGTCTCCAAAGGATTCTGGGTCTGCAAATAGAAAACATTTTCATCTTCACAACCGACCATCAACACGTACTGCATTGTGTTTTAAAGAACTTCTACTTATTTTAGACAGTATCACACTCTACACAGCCAAGAATCAATCGCTCTAACATTCTGGTATGTATTATGTAGACAGAACGCATCTTAGTTTAGATACTTCTAGCACCAAGTTTAGGTAAAATGCTAAGCATTTCTTCTGAAATATTTCAAAACAAGTATGAGAGTTCACAGARYTAAAAAAAAAAATCTGTTGCAGAATGTTACAATATTTAGGCATCAGGCATATTGCAGCTAACGATCTATTTTTTATGCAAAGCAGTCTTAAATGAGAGAAAAGATTGCCAACACTGTTCATCCTGAAACAGCCACTTGTCAAAAACAGTAGACATCAGAGAAGTATTACACTTCCCTTTGTACATGTAGGGAAGTCAAGACATGAATATGTACACAACACAAAATATACAGTATATACCAGAAGCAGATTCAAAACCAGAATGTCTATTTCTTGATAACCATTCCTGTGCTACTTAGTATAAAAAAAGAGAAAAAACAAAAACCACAACAAACCCCAAATTAGCCAAGCCAGGAATATGCAGCTGTTTAGAGTTCAGACTAAATAACCTGTGGCTGGCATAAATCAGTATCCTTGAAACGAGCAACATTACTTTGTCCAAAAGATCCCACATTTGAATTAGGTGGTTTTAGGGGTGGAACTGGCAGGATGACACCCAAGTTGATATATCCAGCTAAGGACCTGATCTGTGTTCATGTTCAAGTAGTAAAGAGTTAGAGCCAGAGGAGAGGAAATGAGTTAGTGAATGCAAATGTTATGGTAATATGGACTACTAGAAACAGCATATTTTAGTGAATTTGAGATGAACTCGTATCATCACTCTCATATTAGGCTGGGTCATTGAAAAGGAGCCACAAAAACTTTAGCCTTCAGATATTGYGTCTCTGCCACTCGTTGTTGTTTTGTTTACAACTTATGGGGTTTTGTTTTATTTTTTATTYTCCAGCTCATTCCATCTTTTGAAGTCCTTGTTACCATGGAAACAATTACAGAGTTGTTCTACTCATAGCCTAGTGATACCTCAGAGCAGAAAAATAATAAGGAGTTTGGGGCAAAAATTGCTTAGACTTGAGATAATAAAGCAGTGTAGGATAGTCTACAGGCTCCCCTTTAGCTCCCTAATTCACTGCTGATAAGATCAGAAAGGTTGGTTTACCCAGTTTAAATGAGTGCTTTCCTCTGAAGTGAATTAGGGGATTACTGGCACAAATGCTTGAACACAAACACAGAAAACAGGGTTGTGCCACCTTGGCCTTTGGAAATGATCAGCAGCTGGGCACAGCAGARCCTTCTGCTGGAGAAGGACCTTCCTGGACTTTGAGCAATCCTAGCATAAATATTACAAACTAACAAAGTAATTTTGCTCTGGACTGTTCTTTAGAATTCATGCCAACAAGCAAGAAATGGCTCAGATCCATATGACAAAATTTTCTTAATTTTCACAATAAAGCATAAACATACTTACTGCTTATAAAGGATGGTGTCCAGACCATGTCCAAAATCAATGCAATGAACCTTTTTGGAGAAACACCAATTGACCCAGGATGAAGACACATCAGGGCCATTCTAACAGTTCAACTAAATAGTGGTTTGTACCTCAGAACACAGCATTAATTTTTTTTTTTAGGTTCATAGCCAAATGATCATAGAACATAGCCATAGGGCGCAACTACATTGATAAATACCCTGAAAAGGGCCAAGGAGCACCATGAAGAACTAATACCTAATTGTCTGCACCACTTCTCCATGAAGTCTCTTACCAGCTCRGTTGCAAACTTCTCCAGCCATCTGCCCCCAAAACCAACACTCTACAGAAAGACCTGGCTATAAATTCTGCTTGTATGATCCAGTCAGTTCACATGATTTTGAGTCCAGGGACTTATCTGTGTCCTTCCTTCAGTGAAGTAGATATAGCCATGCCTTTTCTATCTCAGGAGCCATCAGAACWTCTTTGTACACAAGCACTTAGCTCTTCCCTGGGCACACAAAACCAGCTGCTTACATCCCAAAGAACAGCAACCACTGAAAAACCTGGTCACAGAGAAATCCACAGTGAGCTCCTACATGAGCCTGAGGTGCATCCCAGGGAGCCACAGACTTCAAGAGAAAGCTGGGAAGGTATTTTGCAAGAGAAGCTGACTTTGTGCTTTAGCAGTGAGATCCTGCTGCAGCTGTGGGGAACTGAAGGATGAGTTCATGGGATGAAACCCTGTGGTAATATTGCAGTACATTCACTGTATAATTGACTGCTATAATTGCTTTACTTCTATGAGAAGATATTASTAGATGTGAGATGGCTATAAGATCAGGTTCTTTTCATAAGAGAAGGAAAGGAATCATTTATTCACTGTCAGTTGATTATCTCAGAGTTTTTTAGATGTGTGGCAATTTTATCTTGTTTATTTATAATATGTAGAATGATGCTCAGGAAGACAAAGGTTTCAAATTCTGTTTTCTCTCCATCCTAGTATTTTTCTCCACTATAATTTCTCATGGTTCAGCACTAGAACAAAAACATTTTTGTGCAGATGCTTTTCTGCACAAGAACACTTTCTTACTACATTTCAGACCTGCCTGTTCAAAGGCAATAGATTTTAAGGTGTATTTTTTATCTTCCACTATATATGCCACTTTTCTTAAAGTTTTTCTTCATTTTTAGTAAGTTCTAGTCAGGAGGAAATCCCTTGAGCTTTCCTGAAATAATCTAATATACTGAATCTGATTAAGTAGTGACACTTTTTTACTCCCAGGGAAATAATTGATTCATTAAATCCACTTKGACTTCACTGTGAGTTTGGACTGAAAAAGAAATATGAGTGCTGGTAAAATCTGGAAACACTGCAGAAGTCTATTCCTCTCTGTGACTCTGAGATGTAAGTGAAGCTCTCCATCAGAAGAGAATAACTTTTAGTTTTGTTGTTTATATTTGGTGTTTGACAGTCTAAATATGGGAATGATGCTTTGGACAGCAGGMAGGAGCAATTCCAGCATGCCTGTCAAAAAATGCAAACACGTGCTGAAGGAGATGGGTACTCTTCTGATAATTCCTTTTTTTTGCGCCGATCAAAGGAAGAACAACTATGGAAAAATGTTCAAGGAATCAGCTCCAAATACAAACTGAACTTCTCACTGCTTTTAAGAATTCAGTTATGGTGCTCTACAGAGGCTTCAGCACAACCAATGGTGGATTTACTGCTACACACTAATAAACAATAGAGCCATATATGCTTTCCTTGTTGGAGAGCCACAGCAAGAAACAGCTGCTTTGGAAATAGTTCAAACAGAAACACGCCCTTCTTTCTGAGGGTGGGACATCAGGGTCAGAATTTTAAAGAGAGCATAACTCATAAAAATTTAGAAAGTTCCACCAGTCCCAACAAAGTCTGTTCTGTCAAGTAAGGTGAGCATCTTTCAGTGACAGCTTCATACTTAACAAAAGGGCTTCATTTGGTTAGATTGCATATAAAATTGGATGATCCTAATTCCATTTCACAGTGAATAAAAATGTAACAATTATGAAAAAGTCAAATTTGCACATTTACATATTTCATGTAATCAGGAGAAATAGAGGCATATACAGAAGCATTGAATGGTGTCACAGACTCTGTATGACTTGTATTCTTGTATGGCATTTCAGTAAACTTTCTCTGAATTAAATTAAAAGTTATGACATGAGTTCAATGATCTTCATGCATAGGAAACATATTTCTGCATGGAAATGTATGTTTTGCTTGAGCAACAATCCTTACCTTGATAAGTGGTACTTCAGACATAAGATAAGGACTCCAACAACATCTTTCCCTTCCTCATAGACTACAGCAGGTGCCTGGATGGCCATGCCAGGTGACACCTGGCTTTTAATAGCCAATATTGAGTGAATCTCACTTAAGAGGCAGAAAGCATCAACAATTTTAGGTTTGATTTAGAAGCCCAAAATTGGCAAGCAAGAACTGAGCAATGGGAAACTTGGAAAGCTTGAATGGTTTTGAATGCTGAAAAAGCCCAAAAACCAAAACCCTTCTTGAAAAGCAAACTGATTAGGAAATGATGCTATTGTATGCAAATAAACGGAAGCCTAACTTTGTCCTTCTTACTGAATTAGGTTTTCTGGATACATATACTTACACAGGCAAGTTTGAAATCTAAGAATGAGAGGAAATATGGAAAATAGGGCTGGAAGAGTCCTTGAGAGGATATGTAGTTCCTCTCTTGCTTCAGAAAAGGATCATATAATGTCTTACACCCAGGCTGTGCTTCGTTTTTAACATGTGAGTATTGAAATTCCCAAAGCCTCCCTGGGGAAGCTATCCCCACATTTCACTATCTCAAATGCTAGGAAGATTTCATACTGTCAAATCTGATTCCTGCTTACTGAAATTTACTTCTCATCTCTTTGATCATCTGAATACTCTATTCTCSTCTCTTTTGCAACACCCTTGTATGTATTTAAGGAGTGCTGTCACGTTTCTTTAATCATTTTCTCTTTGAAGGAAGCAATCCTAGCTCTGTCAAGCAGTTCTTGATTGTCAGGACCAGAAAACAGCACTCTCCTCTTGGAGATCTCCAGTGTCTRTTGCAGTGTGCTGCGAAAGCATGTTCTTCCAATTAAGGAAATTTCATCTGAATCAAATTGCTATTCAAATAACCTATTAAGATTATTTTGTGCTATCAACTCTGAAGTATTCACTACTGATTAAAGTGACCTTTTCCATGAAGAGGAATGGAAATGCAGAGTGATTCRAAGTCAATGAAACAATAATATGTCTCATTCATCTCTTATTTTGTCTGGCTTGAAATTCTAGAAGCTTAGAAATATTAAGGAAGAAAACAGCTCAGCATGATCATATGGGGACACAGAAATGAATTAAATAAATATTCTAAATAAATTTAGTGGCAATGAGATACTGGTTTTCCTTAAGGAAGCAATCAATAGGAGAAAATACATCTGATTTGAGGTCCTTAATAAGATGCCCAAGTTAAATTTGTTTATCATGTTATGAATCATTGTATTTCCAAAGTTAATTAAAGCAATTACAGCTAATTAATATGAGTAAGAGGCTTATTTGACTGAAAAAAAATCGAATACATAGATCCAACAAAAAGAAACAATCACTGTAGTAAATAAAATTTCATAGTCAACCACAGCATTTTCTCCAAGTCTAGAACATTTTTGTTTCCTATCTGGAAGACAAAAACTTTCCTCTTTCATTTCCCATAAAATATATTGAGATTTTAAARATTCTTCTGTTTCACCTTCTACTTACTCTGTGACCAAGTTCTAGGCTGTGCTTTTAGAAAGTTGTCTTGCTCCCTCAAACTGACACTATTTCTTTAAATATCTAAATTAAACAAACATGCTCTCAAATAAAAAAGTTTCTTGCTCTATAAATCAGCACCTACACATGAAWAAAACACTTTTAAAGTGTCTGTTCCAGTATTGTCTCTAGCAGGTGGAAACTCCAGACCCTTTTTCTACAATCACAATCACTTAGATGCACCTTTTTGAGGTAAAAAAGAAGTCCMCATCAAGAAGTTTGTTGCTTCAATGTAGGACCAGGACCCCAGCCACTGGGGAAAAAATAAAAATAAGTAAAACATTTCAACCAAACTATCAATTGGCTTCACAAAGCTTTGGGTTTGTATCAGCTAAAATTTCCTTATATTGAGTTTGACCAGAGCGAAGAATGCCTGATACAGGACAACAGATAAGCTCTTGGTGACTATCCAGTCCAGCCACCTGCTTTGAGTGGGACTGCTGCCAACACATAACCAAGTCAGCTGTGGCTTTTTCCAGCCAAGTCATGAAATCCTGCAAAGCATGGAGATTTCCCTCCATGTGAGTAACYGGTTCCTGCACTGTGCCAAGCTCCTAGTACAAAGCTGTCCCTAACATACTCTCTGAACTTTCCAATTTGCAGCTATTTCCTCAGGCATGACCTTACACCGCTGTTTGGCTTCCCCATCAGCAGTTGTGGCTGCTATGAGGTTGCTCCTTACCCTCCTCTTTTTCAGTCTAAATCATCCCAGCTACATCCCTCATTCTCTCTCTCGAAAACACAGCCCCATATTAGCCACTGTGAAAAAAAATTACCCTAACCCAGACAAAACAACAAATGTGTATTTTGAAAAGGAAACTAACCTAAACTTACAGTGAAGRAAAAAGAGGGAGCTTTAACATTTTTCATCAAAACCAGCTTTGAATTTTCTATCAGTACWAATGAGAAATGGAACAATAATGTATAAAATTCTCCTTAAAATATTTAGCAAATTATTGTAGCAGGACAAATAAAAGATACAGGGGTCAACTTTAAATTTCTTTGGCATGATGGAACTATCAGAAGTTGGAGAATAAAATTCTTGGAGCATGGAATATATGCCAGTGTTGTGTTCCTTTTCCTGACGTTAGAAGTCTCATGACTTTGAATATGACTAGACCAGATAATAAAAATAAAGAGATATATTTCTCTGTAAAGAGAATTATAATGACATATCTAACATTGGAAATTTTCCATTTGGAAAAACAATCTCAAGAATCTTAATCTGGGTGCTGGGAAAGGACACAATGCATCAAGCCAATGGAGAGTAGCAAATCATCCTCAGGTTGTAATATAGGCCAGAACAAGACAAAACTGCTCTCTTGAGATTTGAATCTGGAACTTTGTTCAGGAAGGCAGCACCAGGCAGGGCACAACATYGGCTGAAGAAGGACTTAACTCTCACAGCATAAGGCAAGAGCTCACACAACCCAAAAGCAGAGGAGTATCTAACATGTGAGATAGAAATACACCTTAAAACCTGAGTCATTTCTGGGGCTGTGTTCCCAGCCTTGATAGTCAAAACTGAAGGGGACCACAGGGTTTATAACTTCTACAGGACTTAAACTGATGTATCAATATATCCCAAAGATAGGAATAGGGCCCTGCATTTGCTGACCAAGGGACAAAACACAAACTTGCACCAACAGCATTCCTCCCCTTGTCCTTCCTCACTGACCTCTGGTATGATGGTGGATATTTCATATATCTATGAAAAAGAAATTCATCAGGAGTCAATTTTGACTGCAGACAAATGAAACAGTGTCAGAGTACTTTAACTCCTTCCAAAAACTAACTGGTTAATCAATAGAGACACTTGAACCGAAAACAATAATCAGCTTTTGTCAAGACATAAACAAATAACTAAAGTAAAACATTTCATTTCAAATTAGTGACARCACCTTCCTGGATAGTAGTCAAAAGCATAGGAAAGCTGATTTTCCAGTAAATGAAAAGCTATGGAAGGAATTTAATGAAAAAGAGGACCTAAATGAATATTACCCATCAGAATAACTGAAGATTTCAAGACTAACACTCTTAGTAAGCGACGCCAGAACATTCCAGCTGTATGCAGAGACCAGATTGCTGCAAGACAAATTAATGCCGTACAAAACTAAGTTACTAGTATTGGAAAGTGATGAGTCATTAATGATTTTCAGGTAAAAATAAAAGTATGAGTRAGTGCTAACAGAAAAAAAAAMCCAAACCCACCAATTTGGAGGRCTCTTTTAATGAGGGATAAAATTAAAAAAAGGAGGTGAACAACTTGAATCACTGTGAACCTGTGAATATGTGTATTTTAATGCTTTGGAAAAATGAGAGAGGACACATCACAAGCGTAGTAGAAGATAATTACAGCMCTTGAATGTGAAAAGCCTTATTGTATTATATGAACTCAAGGAAAAAGAGAAACCTCAGAGCCACACGTATTCATTTCCTAGCCTTGGCCATGTCACATGATGGCTGATATTTCCAGTTTCAAATTAATRACTAAATTTTTAATTCAGACACTATAGCTGTTAATTATGTACTTGAGATGGTGGCAAAATTCGGGCTGAAGCCAGGGTATTATATGAAAAATGCCCCAAACTCCAAGTTATAAAAATAATTTAAAATTCTTTGGAATTTTTGGAAGTCTGTTGGAAAAGAAAATAATGTTCAGTATAAGTGTTCTAAAACCAAAACCAGTTTTCAGTTTTTCATCAAAAACATGGACTATTTCAGAATGATGGGACAGTCCACAGAAACCTCAGCTGAAGAGGGCATTTTCAGTAAAAAAAATAGTCACACACAAAATGTACTCACATGCAAAGTTTACCTTTAGATATATTTAAACATGATTTTGAAAAGGATAAGCAAGAGAGATTAAAAAGGCCTCTAATATCAGATACTTTCATCCTGTTAAGGTGTCTAAAAAATTTTGGCTAGTAGTTACTTGGCCTTTTCTGGTAAGTTAAGCAGTTGAGCTCATGGGATTCTCATGGTTACACTGCTTCTCTATTTAATCCTCTCCAATTTTTTTTTTTCTGTAAGCTTTCAGTTGTAGAGGCACAAGGCCCAGCTCCATTGCAGTCAGGAACAAGTTCCCTGTTTAATGCCAAAACTCACATCCACTGCAGGCAAGTACAAGGAACGGKATTAACCAGCCTCCAAGGTGAATATATTTAATCTCAATTAACAAGAGTCCCATTTATCTAAATACATAATAGCACTTTGCCAAAGTATAAATTTTATTCCTGCTTGATGATTTTTAGGTTTTCTTTTCTTGACAGACCCCAGACCTTAGAATTAACCTATAACAGTAACAGTTTATTCTGTGTTCAAGCCTCTCAAATGGTCCTTGTTAGTGATTAAAAAACAAAACAAAAAAAAAACAAACAAACAAAAAACAACAACAACAACAACAACAAAAATAAACAAAAAAAAAACAAAAAAAACCCCAAAAACAGGGGGGAAAAAAGGGGAAAGAAAGGAAAAAAACAACTTTTGGCTTCTTACACTGACAAAAAGTGAATCAACATTGGAAGGACAGTTCAGTGGAAAGATGATCAAACCCTGGGAAATGAGATCCTTTCCAAAACTGAGCATCATCAGTCTGCTGGTTGCATGGAAAGAGTCACAAGAGAGAGTAAAAAGCAGAAGAGATGCAGTTTTGTAACTATGAGCACAGAAAGTTAGCTCCATGGGAGCAAAAGCCTCGCCCCAGATATTTCTTAAAAACTTGGGTGGAGAAAAGGAGTGTAAAGATTAATGAGTGGAAAAGCAACAAGAAAGGTTGATAAAAGAAAGAAGCATTTCCCCCTGTGGCAAATCTATCTCTCACTTGTCTGGCTTTACATTGTTCTACCATATTGAAGGGGGCATCCATGGCTAACTGKTTTTTATCATTCATCTGAACAGATGTAGCTAGTAAAGCTGCACAGAAAYCAAAAGAGAAATGCCTTACCTTCTTTTCACGTACTGCAGAAAATATTAGACTATGTGTTTGACAGACTAAAACTCCAGGGTCAGAAGAAAAAGAGTGTTTTCCTCCTGAGAAACATCAGGAGATTCTCCAAAGGCCTGCYAGACCATAAAGGATTCAGATTCCATTAAAGTAGGGTAGGGAGCTGGGCTCCCAGCTGTCATTTGAATTTGAAATGTCCCATGTGATCATAAGGCTTTATTGAAATATGCATATACATCTTCACTTCACAAAGTCCAGAGATGCTCAGACTAACTCCCAAAGCAGCTCTGCAGCACACAAATTCATGAGCACACTCCACAACTGACTGGTGTTCTTGCCATGATCTGCAGGAGCAGATCCAGGCACCACTAAACGATTAGTGGGGAAAAAAAGAGTGACTCCTGAAAAGTTATTCTCAGGTGAAAATACACATCTTTTGAGTTCCAGAACTGCCAAGTAAATGTGGTTTGTTCAAACACACAGATTTTCCTCTAGTGCATCAGTAATAGTCACTTTTAGCCATTTCTGCGGTGACAACTGAACTGCAAAGGAAGTTGTTCACATAAAGGGTAAGACTCTATTTTCCCTCAGGAACTTGCCAAAGATCAATATTTGATCTTCCATAACTATGAAAATGGCAGAGAACAACACAAAGTGATGGTGAAGAGGAGAGAAAGCTCTCCCTATTGCCCTGAAACTCTCAAAGAGAAAGAAGGAGAAACAAAGCTCTGCTGGGAATGAGCAGAGCAGAGGAGACAGGTCTCCAAGCTACAAGAGATGCCGAATGTAGAGGTCTCTGGGCTTGAACACCATTGAAAGGGGATCAGACTCTGATGATCCATAAAGGCTTTAAATAAAAGATCTTGCTGAAACGTTCTGGACCGAACAGAGACAGTCTGTGCTGAGAAGAGTTCTTACAGCCAGAGATACGTTCTCTGTCCCTGCAGCAGGGAACATTCATGGCATCATGCTAGAGACAGAGTTTAAAATTTAGCTGCTTCGTTTTCACCTCTTTAAGCAGAAGATGATGAGCTTGAAATTTACCTGGGSATGTTTTTTAGACATTTCATCAAAACAAATGAAAATAGAGATGTGCGCAGAACATATTCTCCAACCTGCAATGTCAGTGCAAACAGAAGAGATATGTGAAGTAGTCTGGGTCAGGCTATTTCTGGAACCAAACCTTATTTCTGCTCAACATACTGAATTCCTTTCATATCACAAATGTTCTTACTGAACAGAAATGGATTCGACTGTGTTGTAAATGAGTGTGTACCAAAGCACATGGAGGTGTTTTCTGTGAATAACCCACAGAACCATTATGCATTTATAAGCCCAGGTTGGACTTGACATGAAGAACCATTTCTGGAAAATAATTTCTCTTCATTTATATCTCCATGTTGTTTCTCCCTTCTGAAGAGAACTTACATGAGCACTTGAGTCKTGGGAGATGGCTGTCATTGGTAAGAAGAAAAAGGTTTGCTGCATTTGTGGATGACAAGTCTCTCTTCTGCACGAATCTTTTTATCTCTCTGTCCACCCTGTCATTTCATTTAATATTTCATTTGTAAGTAAACAGAAGGTTAATAATGAAGAAATAAGAATGCAACAACATAACAAGCAATTTGACGCAAATTGCTCTGAAATGTTTTCACAGAAGMCGTTACATAGACTTGCAAAATAAGAAATGAAGAGCTGGCAGTCAGGAATAAGGCAACCAGGAATAAGTAACTAATTCCCATTTCATTCCACCTTCAAAAATCCTCCTAGAGCAAGACCCATGGAGGAGCAGCTGGTTGCCTAAGGGGAAAAATTGCTATCTCACATCTGTGCCCTTTCTTTATTACCAGGCAGTKTGTTCAATATTAACTCTTTCCCCTCTGAGAGCAGTGAAAACATCAGACTCTCTGGGACTGAACAAGCTGTTTGAATCCTTTTTCTGTAACATTGAGAGATTTGGGAGGAGAACAGAAAAGGATTTGCCACACTGAGGTTTGTATGCCAAACATTCAAAAAAAAAAAAAAAAAGGATATGATTTTCAACTGCTAGGAATCAACCTCCAAGAGACCAAGGAAGAGGGGAAGATACACATTTCATTAGTGTAGTCTTGAATTCTTTATCATATTCCATTAAAAATTAAGCCAAAGAAATAGTGCCTTCATACCAAAATCATGAGGCTATTGATATCTGTTATTAGAGCTAGAAAGAACTTTTACTTGAATATACATTTTCATCATCATTAAAGGATCAGTTTGTTAAAAATAAGGTAGAAATAATCAATGTTTAATTCTAGCAGTGCCAACCATCTGACTATTTCAAAGCAAAACTTTAGAAAGTATCTATCTTTGCAAGAATATGAAGGGAAAACTAGAGGAGAACAATGCCAAAAGTCATTTGAAGTGATTTTTAGGAAGGGGGGATATGGTGAGGTAGAACAGGAAAGAACAGTTTAATGTTTCTAACCTTTCTATAAATGTGGAGTAGAAAGGGCTGTCCGGGTGAGTCACTGTGTGGGTGCTGAATGGAGGAGCAGTGGGGGCGCAGGGGGATTACGTGGATTCATTGATGGCTGCTTACATAAAGAGGAATTACTACACAGCAAGGGCTCTCTCAGCACTACTACTGTCTTTCTGGAAAGCTACACAAWCTCCAGCTTTTATACTCAGATCTGTCTACAATTGGGGTACACTGGGCAAATGTCAAACAGAGATTTATGAGTTGTAAAACAAACTCTTGCACCCTGTACCCCTTTTTCTCAGTTTCTTCTATTCTGTACTGTGTCCATCAGTAGAAATATAGCAAAATGTAGCCATTTTCCACATTACAGCTACCTTTCTAATGACAGTTTTGAAATACACTACCTTCCAGTTATAGAAAGCTTTGTTCCCTCTTCTTTTAAAGCTCTGGTACATTTTGAAAATATTTCCCTTTTTACAAACTCTGTTCTCCATTAAGGTTTCTATATTTCTTTTTTTACCCCTGCAGACGCAAAAAAAATTCAGGACTCTTTTTTGGACAAAGTTTCAGTTAAATAACATGTGCCAATTTGCTTGTTCCTTTCGTCATCCTTCCTCTTCAATCCCAGACAACTGTTCGGCAATTTGATGTGAATTCAGAAGTCACTTATTTTTTTTTGTGAAGGTTACAAAAAATTGCAATTACAGTATTCTACTATGTAGCTGTGAGAAAATGTTCCTCAGTGTCTATTAYAAAAATCATGCCATTAATTCCCAAGACACAGAATTATTAGAACATTTCTTATTTAATGAACACAAAACACATTCTATATAATTTTCAGGTTAAGCATGAGCTGCAGGATTTATCTTATGTACTCCAAGCACAAAGTAAAATATAAACCTAATTTTATTACCATAATTTCTAAACCCATGAGAGCCTCTTCATTCTTGCCACACTTTCTTGGTGAACTTAGTAATTGTTATTAGAAGAAGAAAACCATAAAATAAATAGAAAATTAAATATGCCATTAACTACAGAAACCCAGGAAAAATAGATTCATAACTTTCAAAGAAGGTAGCACCTGTGGAAGTCCCAGCTAATTTTCTRAATTATACTATCTAGTATCTACTATCCACTATCTATCTAATATCTACTCTTGTTCTTACTGCTCAGCTGTTTCCTTGGATTTTGCTATTTCCTGTGGTGGGGGAAGGTCCAAGCACTATGCTAAAGGTTAGCCAGGAAAGGCAGGTTGAATGAAATGGCACCTCCTTTCTTTGTGCAAATGGAACTTAATTAAAACTGAAGCAATAGAGATACAAAAGATTATGTTGGTGAAAACCGTGATGAAAATCATTAGAAATTTTGAGCTCTAGGAAAATTCTTATTGAAGATCCAACAAATATTGAAACAAGGTTTCTAGAAAATTAGAACAGCATCTGCGTCAAGTCAATGAAAGACACAGGATAAATATAATCTTAAATTCTGTGGGATATGCAGAGCTGTTCTTGGAGCCAAAATCTCCAAGCTGCTCTGAATCTGCCACTGAAAGTCCCAGTCCAATTCTCCCCAAACTCCACCCACAGAGTCTTAAAATCCTCAATCTATCTTCTAATCTTTTTGATCTTTCTGGAAGCACCTTGAAACACTGCTGAAGACAGTTTTGAGAAGCTGTACATGCAGACAATAGACTTGTATCTACAATTAATGAACACAGTGCAAACTTGGGGGAAAAAAGAGTTCTCCCACGCAAATATCTGTAAAAGGCAATGAATAAGGCATGGAGAGCTGGGCCCTGAATTATATCATTAGCATTGTTCAGCAATGAAGATAATTTAATTCTTAAACAGCCAAGCTCAATCCCACAATTTAGTCCACCAAACAAATAATAATTGTATTATGAAAGCATCATTTCCAGTTAATAGACCCTTTTTTCTAATTAACTTGTATCATCTCATGAAAATAAATGTACTTCATATCTTCCTTATGTCAATATGTTTATAACTCTTTAAATGCCAGAAAGTGAGTGAAACAATATTATTTCCATAACTGTTTCATTTGTAAAATTCAAATCACTATCCAGGGGCTCGAAAGCTTTGTTATTTGTGTTTTACATATGAACAAGCTTAAACACTGAGAGTTTAAATGATCTGGCTCAAAATCACAAAGAGAGTTGATGGCAGAGTCAAATTTTCTGATCCTTAGCTGAGCTGACCTGACCAGAGAGTTCCTCTTCTAAAAATAAGACATTTAATAATGTTAAATATATTTAGAAAATATAATTTAACAATGGTCATATTGATTATCTATTACAATCAAAATCTAAATGTCTGCTGTTCCAGATGGCAGCCTAACTAATCTGCTCAAACATATCTCAGGAGAAATGTTTCCCGGGGCTCTCTATTCCATTACTTTAATAATGGAAGTATAAAAATTAAAGCTTTTCTTCTCTTAGAGAAACATCATCACAGCCACATGTCATAGAAGACTTAGCTAGCAATACATTTCATCCTCACTGAGTATGAAGTGTGGAAATGGGGGCCTGTGGGGGACTGCTGGGTRTTTGTTGATAGCTTCTAAGGGAAAGTAATTAATAAAACCTGGCAGGTACCTGTTGCACTGAGACTTGAATTGCCACTAGAAAAACATTAGGAATCTGAAAAATGAAGAAAAAATTACCCAAGAATTATTAAATACAACCCTCAGGAAAGTAAAGGCCTTCCAAGCTCATTTATAGAATGTATGAAAGAGGAAAAACAACCAAAAGCCTTGAAAAAAAATAATACAGAGGCCTGATCCAATGCATAAAACACTACACATAGAAGTTAGTGTGTTTTTACTTGCTGTCTATGAAGAAGACCCGATTTTCAGGCTGGACAAATTTAAGCCACAGTACACTACTTTGCAGCCTAGACTAGACTGTGGGAGGGAACTGTAATTTCTCTATTGTAGTTCATCCTGATGAGKGAGGAGGACTGAAAATTGAGTTGGCAGAAGAGAAAGCCCAGAACCATCTGTGAGCAGGCTGTATAACACAAGTTGGTGCTATAACTGGAAGCAGTGCAGGACAGAGGTGAGTTTTTGGAGGCCTTTTCAAAGTTTAATAGAATCTGCCTCATTGTTGACTTACTCAGATGGGGTCCAGTTTTGCAGTACATACACTTTAGGAGTTACCTCCACAATTTACCCAAAGATTTGTGCCTCAGGACATCTTCCTTCTTTCTGCCTTTGACTCTGGGCTACCATAACCTTCCTCCCATGTGCTTGGCCTGGGGGGGATGAGGGTTGTTTAACCCTACTCCAAAGGAGGGAAACACCTATCCCTTCCTTCCCCTGCCAGTATGGCAGTAGCAGCTTGGGCTGAATCATTCTTTGGAAACATAAGACTAATCAAAGGTGATACCGGAAAGATTTTTGCCTTTTTTTCTTTTATATATTCTCTGTATTCTGTAYACATATATTTATAGATCCATAGCCTAGCCTGTTGTATCCGTGGCTAGTTTCCCCAATACTTTTCCCTACCTTTTCCCWAGGCRGAAAGACAAAACACATTCCAAGGGCCCCTATCTTATCTTGGTTCTCCCTGGCTACCAAGGTTGAGACCAGCTTTTTGAGAYACATTTTCATAAACAARGTTMAGTTTCCATTTGKSASGGRGAGGATTTAGAGARGAGGGRAATTACCTAAGCTCTTATGTAYCTAATTGGTGGTCTTTGTCAAATTTGCTAATTTGTTAAACCAATAATACTGTATCCACCCTGTGACAGGTGGGCTTTTATGGACATCTTCCATATCTGCTCCTGGAGGCCTCCAATGAAGACCAGGTTTTATGTTACCTCCTATAACAATATTATCTCAAAAGTGTGTTGTTTCATTTCTAGGGTCTTTAAGGCATCAAAGGTAGCCCAGGGGTGTTTGCCTGGTCGCTGAAACATGACCTGCAAASATGCACTTAGAAGCCAGGGATGAAATGAGATGGTTTGATGTGGGTCCAGGCACTACAACCTGCCCAGGTCCCCCTGCAGAAAGGGAGCAGCAGATCGAGCTGGCCCATGGAGGTGTTGTACCTCCTGCCAGAGACATTTCACACTTGTTAGAATAGAAAATGTCAGCCTAAAGGGCTGTTCACCCCAACAATCAGATCAGCTTCCTGATACTTGGACCAAACTACCACTTTGGCCAGGCTGCCTTCCCTAATTTGTCTGAACTCTGTGGAAAAGGATCTATCTCTAATCACATCTCTCATCTATGTTGCCTATTGAGTTTATTTAAAAAAAAACAAAGCACAAAAAAAAAAACCCAAAACAAAACCAACAAAGCTTTGGGTCTCATATACATAAGAGTGACTAGAGAAATGGAAGATAGAAAAAACATACTGGGATAGAGGAGAAAAAGGTAGAACATGAAAAAAATKAAAGACAAAAGAAACATCCCATCAAAAAGCACCAAAACCTTACCAAATATTAGGAAAGTTATTTGATAAGAAAAATTATGATGATTTTCAAARTRCAAGGCCATTTTCMATAAGTTCAGCAAATTTTAAYATCTYTAACAATATTTACSRATTTAACTTGCTTAGTGACTMAAGGAAAGASAAAGTAACCTCAGATTCATTTAAAGCATACCTGAACAAGGTCACAGCATYAAACATAGTGTATTCTGACAGCCTGCTATGTTTTTCTAATCATTATTGCACTAAGGAATATATTAAATTTTGGCTACAGGATATAAAAGTTCTCTCATATATGTTCATTAATTCAACAAAGATTTTAAAGATTTCACCTGAACATTTAAAGTCGCTCCCATCATCTCTTATAAGTTTTTTTTTTTTTGTGAAATTAATTATATCACTTAGCTGTGTGTTTTTATTTTTCAGTGCCCTCAATTTGAAGAAAGAGCACTTGGTAAAAATATAGACTAAGAACAGTCAGATCATTACTCACACAGCAAACCAACACAATTCATTCTATTGCATGCCACTGTCAAAATTGAATCATGTAAATAAATTATTTTAACCTCTCTTTCCAAGACCAGGAAAGGAGAATTATAGCTTAGTAAATAAATGATTCCTAAGAGAAAAAGTAAAGAAGGAGAACAACCTGCTATCAATCACAGGATGACTATGAGCCAACGATTGGATTTACGGTGGAAAATGACAGATATGTTCCTTGATGTAACTGGAAAGGTATTTTCAGCTGAAAGAGAGAAAAAATATCTGCATCCTGAGACATCTGGCATACCAAGTGTATTTTGGGACATTAATATTCAAGAAAAAAAACAAAAGGGAATTTACACTGGAGCAGTAGCAGCGAAGGGCAATCAGAAATTCATAAAAATGACAAGTCTGTCCTGCAAGAGGAGACTGCAAATGCTCAATTTCATCACATGGGAATGCAGATGAAATATTACTGTTGGCTCTGCATGCCTATGAAATTACCAGATAAAAGACAATGACAATAGACTGATTTACCAGTCACGTGCATAAATGGGTAGTAAATTGCATTTGTGAAGAGTAATTATCAATGACTGGCTTTTTGATTARTGGGTTACATCAAGAGGATTCTGGTCTATTCTGGGCCAGAGGCTTGCCAGATTTAACTCAATGGTTTGGAAAGGGTGAGCAAAAAGTGCTCACCTAATCTGCAAATTCAGCAAGTTAGGGGAGTGGCAAACTTATTGCAGAAGAGGAAGAAAATTCAAAGCTGTCCTGAAATGGAAGAATTGGTCTGGGCTAGGMAGACTGTAATCCAGTAAGGGAAATACAGAGCCCTGCACATAGGTAGGGATAATAATCTCTTTAAGCACCATAGAGGGAATGAATGTCATTGATATTGCAGTAAAGAGCTAAGATATCATTGTCAATCACAGGCTAAAWGTAAGACTAAAATTTGTTTAAAAACTCCATATGGGAATGTAGCAGGAGTATTTTCTGTGAAATGAAGCAGTCCTTTATCAGTAARGCCTCAGCTGGCATACAGCTAATATAATTCAGAAAGGATACAGTTCAATTAAAGGCAGAATGAAAGACACTAAAGAGAATTTTTRGACACCTGGAAAAAATATCCTATAAGAAACAGGCTGAAGAGTTCAGGTTATTTAGTTTAGAGAAGGGACAATTTAGGAGAGGAACGGTAATAGCCCTTAATATTTGAAATGTAGCTCTACGCAGAAAAAGGATATTTTCCCACATTCATTCAAGATRGAAAAAGAAGTAGGGAACTTAAAAAAAAGTATATTTAGCATTAATATTGAGAAAAAATAACTAGCAMTAGGATAAGGATGATCACAACAAAAGGAATTTGTAATTGCTGATATTCTGTTGTTGRACTGAGAATTTGAGAATTACCTGTCAAGAATGATAGAGAAAATATTACCACCTGTAGGCATGGGGATAAAGTCCCAGTCCTTCCCTGCTGCACTCACCCTGCCATCTCAGCAGACTGCAGCTCTGCACCCTGCAGCACTGACCCATCATTGACCAAATCCATCCAATATGGAGTAATGGGAAGTGAAAGTCATGCCTGGGTTTGGGAAAGGGTTGTATTAATTCCACAAACTGATGGCAGGTTAACAAGAAATATTTCCTCTGGATTCTTGACCACCATCCTTGTTATATTTGTTGGCTTTTCCCTTGTCTTCTGGGGTCTCAGTCTCTGCCACAGCACTGGATGGAAYGGCCCTTCCTGAGAGCTCAGAGCCCAGGAGAAGTGCTCCCCATGRCTTTCTTTAGTGACTGCTGCTGCCYCCATTTCCRTGCCACTGCTTCCCCAGGTGACAATCCTGCCACAGCCAGCAGTGTCAGAGCTCAGCTGCCTGGCACCATCAGGAGCACCTCAGGAAGCACTAACAAGGTGCAACAACACAGGAAACCCTTTTCCTAAAGAATATGTCTGGCTAGTGCTCCAAAAGGCTCTCTAAAGTGACAGTGCCCAAGTGTGCTGGCAGCTGTAATTAGCATTCATTTTAAAATCTTCTTTAGGGCTGGGAGGCCAAACTCCAATTCCTTCAGCAACAGGTGATTTGGTGTTTCTCCAGCTCTCACTGTGATGGCTGGTCTAGTGCATCAGTGTCTTTTGATGTTTTTCTCTGGCTAAACAATCCTGTCATTGCAGATAGGAGAAACCTCTCCTAGAGCGATAATCCTGGCTATTAGAAGGGATTTGAAAAATCATTTTGCTTTTCCTGCTCTCCTGCTAGAAACTCCCTTGCAATCTTTCTCATTTGCACATAAACCTTTATGAAAACACCCATGAGGTGGCATGCCTCACAGTCATCCCAAATATATTGATGTTTCTTAATTCTCCACACACCCATTTTCTGAAGCGATTGTGCCAGCCACCGTGGAGCCAAAGGCAGTTAACAGCAAGGATCACAAGAAGCAAATTAGAAGCATTTCCAGGCTTCTTGCAATGAATATTCTATTTCTTCAGCATCTTTGGTTTTGACATGGAGTGACAAATCTCCAGCTGGGAAAAACAGTGCTAGTGTGTTGTCCTCAGAGGARCAGTAGTGATTTATATCAACTCAGGACCAAGCAGAAGAAGAAATAGAGACAAATTCTCATAAGTCTGCACAGTGAGCACTAAATATAGGCAGTTTAACACTGGCTGGTTACAACAGTACCAGAGATGACTTTCTCTACCAGTCCAGTTTGTTGGGCCATCTCCTGCAGGAGCCCATGCTAAGAGAGAGCTCAAGGGGAAGACAATGCCACCCCAGCACATGGGTTAGAATTGCCCAAGTCTAGAAAAATTTAGGAACACAACAAAGGAATCCTACAGGACCCATCCTTTTTTTCCAGGCATCTCTCAACAAACATCACTGCAGCTCTGATAGCATGGATAGACCCAGTGGTGTCTTATAGCCCCTTTTGCATTCCTGTTCTTTCATCCATAAATGCTGAGAATCTTCTTTGGCATGTTCAGTTATGTTTCTCTCTCCAAAATTCAAYGAATTTGTGTGGGAGACCCATAATACCTGGGAGGTTGTAGCAGAAACTTTGTTTAGAATACASGMTCCCTACCATGAAGTAGTTAAGTASTCTGYGAGTCRCTGRTTATCTCCAGATCATWTGAAAGGCTGGTACGCTGTTAAGGTCTTTTCCCTGTGGCTTCAGGATTCTGTTTATTTTGTCACATGGCTTATAATTATTTGCAGAAGTATCTCATCTCCAAACTTGCGATGTAATGGTTTTGTGGCTAATGGCATCCACCTTCCAGAGCAAACAAGATTACACAGACAAACCCTCTATTCAAATGCAMTCCTTGACACTCTTGGATCTACCTTGAACTGCATTTACAAACCAKATTGTCATGCCAACCACTGCTAAGAAAATTTTCTCATAAATTTGAGCTTTCTACCTATCTGTGTGAATTGTTTCCTCTGAAAGAAAATACATCTTAGAGCAGCACACCATTACTAGCAAATATTTTATCTGGTCACAGATTTCCAGTACAACTCCCAGTGTTTGAAATCCCTGATAGCAGCCTGGGGAAACACTTGTATGGATAATATCTCACTATTTTTTGTCAGATAGCTAAGTATTTAAAAATGAACTCATCAAAATATCCCCACAAGGTTAATAACAGTATCATTAAGCTAGTGAAACATATCAATCTGCTTAGCTGATATGAAAATGAACTGCGCTTGACTGACACATATCATGCAAAATAAATTGAAATACGAGAAAGAATGCACTGCCACAGGAGGTACTTTTAGCTGCAGTGAATGAGAGCAAAACCTGTTGACATAAGCTCAGTAAGAATCCAGGACTTCTGATGTAATTTGAAAGCAGAGAAAATAATGAATTAGTGGAAGAGACATTGTCAGATGTCCAAAAGAACACAATACAAAGAAGCACACTTAGGCTGTCATGTCAATTTAGCTACAGATAAAAAGCTAACGACTGAAACTGCAACTTTATCTGCACATAATGCATAAAGGAGGCTTCTATAATGCTGTCTACTTCTGCAARTTTGTGGTGAGATACAGCTTTTGCATCAGAAGAGTCAATTAAAAAATTCATCCTCCAGTATGTCATTCAATCCTTTGGCATTAAAAAAAAGGAGTAACAAACAGCAGTCTTCCCTGCTTTTCTGATTCCTAAAAGATAGAAAATAACCACACCAACTTAAGCAAAGCCTTTTTTTTTTTTTTTTTTCCTGGAGTGAGAGTACACAATAAACCACTGTTCTGCTAATCTTTTCCTTTTCATGAATGGTGGGACAGTTCTTCCTGTTGTTCCCATCCCTAGAGGTCTATCTCACCCAACTAAGTGTCAGGAAAATTAGGGTGGGTATGTCTCCCTGGTGGGTGGTCTCACAAGAAACAGTTTGGCCAGCTGACAAAGAAATGGGTCCATGGCTGAGAAACCTTAGGCAGATGCTCAGTTAAATGCCAGAACAGATGTTTGGGTTTGTCACACTCTTGACAAATAGTTTTTGTTGGGAAACACATTTGCTGTAGGTAGCTCAGTGTACAGCTGCAGTGCCAGCTGCAGATTGAGCYCTRGGTTCCAGGAACTYGAGGCAAGAAATTATGACMTTGTGCAGACCCTTTACCTGRGAAGGGAGACCTGTGGAACCAGCCAGGTGACCAGACATTCAGAGACCTAACAGGAGCTGGTGATTCTGAGGGAAGATCCAGACACAGGCATGAATACTGTGGGAGTATAAAAGCCAGGGGTTTTCTTTGTTTGGTATTGCTCCTCAGAGGCACCAGCCTGAGCTGTAATTAATTTTTTGCACCAAGATAAAATTAATTAAAAGAGCCAGCGGTCTGAGACTCTGCAAYGGGAAACCTGTRGYCAAATCAGTAAGGAACCTTGTCTGACCGTGTGAGAGTGGGGTTTGTAGGGAGTCAAAAGGGGCATCCATCGGCTCATGGGAGCCACCCTCTGCAAAGGGTTCAGTGACAGCACTGAAAGTCTCAGGTGATGGGAATGTGGCTGCTAGAATGATTGGACAGACTGGAAAGTTCCCTTAACAAATTTGCTTGGTGGAAAACATAGAAATAATTTATTGGGAAGTGTAAAAACAGGAAGTACCATGCAGTCTGATGATATCACCATGCAGGTGATTGATATCATGCTCTGCAACACTCTCACATTTGTGCCTAGAAACCTGGGACCATTAGTCTTTATCCAGTGATAGTTCTCCTTATAATAATTCAAGCTAAGGAGAAAGGATTGGTCAAAAGGCAGATCAGATCTATTAGAGTAACAAATGACCTCTCCCCAACATGTCTTCTCAATTCCAAATTGAACTCCACATGGGTAAACATTGGGAGGTGGAAATTTTTGAGGCAAAAGTCTCAAAAATTCCTGGACTTTTTCCTAGGAGGTCTGCTGCACCATTCTCATTGAAGCAGGGGAATACATTCCCACTTCCTGTCCTGTCCTTCATCCTGGCCTCTCAATCTGCAACCAAGCCAACTCTCTCCCCTTGAGCATAAATGTCCCCTTGATGGAGGCAGTCTGCTTCCTATTGAAGGCACCTCTTCCCCTCTCATGGAGTTATCTTGCGAGTTTTAAAAGCAAAATGGGACAAAACACTTTTMCATTGAAGCTGTGAGGCAACCTTCTTTTACCAAATAATCAGCTGTACCCRGTCAGAGAAAGTTAGCTTGCTTCATGATGATTCCACTCTGGAAAAGCACTACCCAGCAAGGTTTCCTGGGAGGCAACTGGCAGTAACTAATATCTCCTCATTATATTTATATGGTAATCATCAGCTTTAGCACTTTGCCACATATCTGTTGCATRTACATTTCACGGCTTTTTCATTATTTCCCCCTTGTTGGAATCACAGTATAACCCCCAATTTCACTGAAGAAGTTGGACTCTTTTCTCTCACCTTGTAACAGTGGCTTTCAATCTGCAGCTGGGAAAAAGGAGTACAAAAGTAGTTATTACTGAAAAGGTTCTGATAGCACACTCAGCTAACTCTAGCATTAACTAGATAATGCATTGTTGTTGAAGAAAGGTAGCACAAGAGTTGAAAAAGTGTAGACAGAGATTTAGCAGCTTGCTAGATTTCAGGTAGTGTTTTACCAGGCTGACTTCTCAAACTCTTCAAATCAGTTAACTGTCACAAATAATTAGAATTATGTTGCTTTACATCAGGGGCAGATTGACCTACCCACATCCAGGAAGATGTATTCTTCTTTTCAACCAGATGAGAAGGAAGTGGAATAAAAAATAACCCAAAAATGGTCGAAGTAGAGGTGCTACTGTTCTGCTTTTATATCCTGAACGTTTGCAATTTTTTTTTAATAACAACAGTTAGAATTCAAGTAAAGGTTAGGAAATGTCCACTCAATTGGCCATCAAAACAAAAAAAATTGCAAGCCAACTTTTTGCTTATTTACAGTATCTAATWTATCTACAGTATTGATAACTTCTGAGATTTATGACCAAAATAAAAGCCCAAGAGAGAATATTTAACAAAAATTGAGATATAAATGCTGCAGGAGAGAAAACATTGTATAGTAGAAAATAAGTGACTGCATTCTGCAGAGGCTGGTTAGATTTTTACAGTTCCTGTATGCTTCCATTTCTGTAATTCATGATATTGTTAGATGAACAAATACAAGTAGCTATCTAGATTTATAATTCAATATATTTTTAGTTAAAGTGTCTGTTACGTAATCAGTTGTTTATAACAACGAGTCTAAAACAAAGAGGTTAAATACTCATGCCACTGGAGTCAAATGCTGTGGYCACAGTTGGTATTAAGGTGACTTTCACTTCTCAAGTGCTCATGTGTTTACAGCTGAGCTCCACTGATAGCAGCAGAAGTCCAGATTATGTGTTCAATAAATGCTGTTCATGGATTTTCCAAGTAACTCTTTCTCCTCTTGGCCTGTGCCATGAAAAAATAGGAAAAAGTGCCTCCATAGCCAACCCTCTCTCTCTACATGACAGCTTACAAAGCCACCAAGAAACACATTTTTTTTAAGCAAACATTTTTCCATTTTCCTATTCCTCTTCCCATATATGAGTTGTCTATAAAAAGAGAAGTTGTTTACTTCTCCCTTCTGGGCTACTACACAGACCTAAATTTGGCACAACTCTGTTGCATTGACGGCTGCTTGGGACAGACACACTGAAGGAAAGTTGTGGCTGTGAACTGCATGCAGATTGCAGCTATTGGCATGCACTTCTAAGAAGAGGCTTCACTCAGATTTGGGAAGCAAGAAAATCACTGCTGTCCTCAGCAGAGAGTGCCCCTTYCTAACCAATCTTAACACCTTGAAATGGAACTGGTTGCTRCYCAGTGGGAAAAGAAGKTCCTTTTGAAACTTTCAAATTCCAWGGGTATCCATTGGAATTTATTTCTCGACGCCAGTAGCACATGCAGGTACTCATCAGCATCCATGTGGTAAATTCAGGCAGATTTAACTRCCTTCACATTTGCTCAGCCAGCCATCAAGTCCTCACATCCTTCTCCCTTCAGAAAGTACCCTCTGCCTACACTATAAATGGGTTGCACCAGTTTGTTCTCCATATCCACGTTGTGTCTGTCCAGGAATTGGTAATCACTGCACAGACGAAGCCTTGTGCTTCAATGTCCCTTGGTTTTTCTGTGAGTTATAACTTTTATGCACCTGGCCAAGCTAGGAATGGAGACCCACCTCTTCCCAGAGCTGTYAGATGGTCTGAGAAGGAAAACCTCACTTAAGATTTAAATATTCCATGTGAGGTTACCTTCTAGGCACAACCCTGTAACTAAAAAATTATTCACACCAGAAACACAAATAATGAGAAGCAATATAATCTGACTTTAGAGGCTATTTGTCTGTATCCAGCTGGCATCCTGCAAGATCAAGGACAGYGTCTACACCATGTACTAACACTCAGAAGTCACAACACACAAACATCCTTAGCAGCTCTTACTCCACGGTTCCACATACCTAAAAACTGCAGTTGGACTYGACAGACCAGCTAGCTTATTCCTTCATCCTAAACCAGAATAAATTGCATTTTATTCCTGACATATGTTTATACAACTTGTTCCTAAAAATGATTTCCAGGGAAGGATGCTTTTCTCAGGCAAACAATTCCTGAGATTCAGTATGAATAGATTTTAATGACTACTGCAGTCAGCTGTCTGAGACTGTTGTACCTAAATTGTGATCCAAGAATTTCCAAATATTTTTACCTTCAGCTTAGAAAGTCAGGGGAAAAGAAACTAAATGCCTCACCTTGGCTTCACTTCTTTTTTAACCAGTTATTCAGTGACATTTTTCTCTTTCACATCCATATGACATAAGCATTATTTTARGGGAGTTATCTGCCATTAGGATCAAGGGTAGAGGTGACTACAGTTTTTAAATGATGYATTTAGACATTAGAAAATTATCTTCATTGCCACTCCCTACTGTTRCTATGGTTTCCAAGCACACAATGGTATTACTAATGTTCAGTTTAACATTTCTAATAAGTACCTGCTGTTCCCTGTTGGTCAGTGTTTTCTGGATTTATTCTCTTGCCTATCAAAACATCACAGAATCACAGATTGCAATTAGTGTTATGAACTATTTCAAATGCTGCCTACCTTTTACCCTTCATTTAACATTTGATTTTATTAAAAAAAAAAAAAAATCCACTAATGGTAGGTAGGAATCAAAACAATCCCTCAACCCACAGTTCTGAGTGCACATATTTGTCATAAGGGAGACTAGCTAACAAGAGAGTAAAAAAAGACCAACAAAGCAACAAAGAAAAAATTAAGAAAAAAAACCAAAACAAAACCAAATTAAAAACAAAGCAGGCAGAGTTACTATTTCATAACAATGAAGCGAGACAGACCTCTCTGAGTATGAAGGAAAAAAACATACTTTTCCCCACTGAAACCAAAGGAATTGGAGTGGGAGCGAATAAGGATATGAAAGCATTTTTTTTCAATCCCTACCTCAATGCATTTAAAACTACTATATTTACTAACTTATTCCTTCAATYCAGCATTGCCAACTTAACACAACAAGTGTTTATAAAAGGAATTTTGGACTKCCCTTCTCAAAACAAATCTCATCTTAGCCTGATGGAAAGTATTATAAAGATCAAAACTGGCCATTTTCTAATAAATTACTTTTTCAATGGAAAATGCTGATTCAGTGACACTGAACTGTGATCAAGGAGATTTGTTTAATTGACAATTCTGTGCAAGAAACATTTGAAATGTTCTGTTTAAACCAAACCATTCCCACAACTACAAAGAAACAATGGCTTTTTTGCTGTGCTAGAAAACTCAGATTTCTTTCAGGGTCACTCCACCCCTCACAATGAAATATTTTGGATTCACTGGGTCACAGTTTCCAATCACATGATAACTGGGTGGGGTAATTTTGGCCAGTTCTGGTCTTTGTACTAGTGTCAGTTTTYAAGGCCTTCTTTAAAGGACACTCCTGCCATGCTTATATAACAGAGGGCTTTGTTACAAGCATTGCCACTGGCAGGAACAATTCTCAATTACCCTCACTGCTTCCACACTGCATTACCCAACCTGGGACATGAAGCACAGCGAGCACAAGTGACAGCTGATAACTACTGGACAAGAAAAGCAGTTATGCAAAAGAAGACTCGATGAGACCTGAGTTTTGTTTTGTTTTGTGTATTCCACCTGTCTGTTATCAACTTTTGAACCTGCTGTCAAAATTCAAGAAAACTTGAGCTAGGAGGATAACTCAACTATAGTCAATTCCCTTATCAGGCAGATTGAAAATGGGTTATTTTAGAGCTGCAATCAAGGAAATTATTGGAGTGTGAGGGTGTACCTCATTAGGCAGCAGAGAATCCTTAGGGCACACTCATATGTAYTTTAACCACGGGAAAACCTTCATTCTGAGCTTCTCAGTCAATACCCCAACTCAATGAGCTTTGGGACRCAGCCCGTAGGATCCTATTTCCAAAATTTCACTGTTCATGAGAGAATTCATTAGAGCTATTAAACTCTTTGCTTGTAGTTGCTAGAAAACAGTGCTGGAAGTTACTGGAAAACAAACTCTTCCTACACGGGAAAGCATTCTGCTTTGACAAACAAAAAAATGGGGAATGAAAAAAAAAACAGCATAATGCTGATGTGAATAACTTCTGGTGACTGTTAAAGCTATGATGATGCCTCTTTTTTTTGCCTTCCATAGAAATAGAAGGAAATTGCTGCTTTATAGCTGCAGTAAACCAAGCAACAGATGMAGATGAGCTACAAATGGTAACAGGCTGAGCTGTTCCTGTGTGGGGACAGGGACAACAGATTCAGATTGCTGACGTGTATCCACAAAATGAGCATGGAGGGCCCTGGCAGGCTCCAGCCCATGAAACAGCCACATCATCTGGACAGGAAGGAGAAGGTGCTGGAGCTGACTCTTGCTCACAGACACTGAGGAGCTTAGGAGATGGAGCATTGCTTCTCTGACAGCAAAAGAAAAGGCAGAGTTGCGTACATTAAAAAAAAAATTAAAAATAATGGTGGCACTTAATTTATTACTCTGCTGAAAAAATCGACCCCTGCATCGTCAACACCAGATATCAGGATGGATGTTATGGACTTTAGGACAGTCTGCTCAAATCTAATGAGATTTTGTAAACTGCGCTGACTGGTTTTATTTTCTGAGATMTATCTGCCTATATATTTTATATAAAACCATACATATTTATAAAATTCATACACTTTATATATGTAGCATATATGTCTAAAATATCAGTKCTTGTGTACTTACTTACATCTATCTATATCCATATCTACAGATATATAAAAAGAAACATGTTAAAAAATGTTTATCTGCTTGCTCCTTGAATAGTGCACTTTTAATGCACAGAAAATGTAGCTGTCAGAAGGGAAAAAATGATAACTTCCTCTGGCCCAGTACATATTTATAGTTAAATAAAACACCTTAATAAAGCATCAAGAGGTGCAAGAGTTCTCGTCTCTAGAAACCTTGTATTTATCTGAAATTCGTTCATCRATTTGAGAACTGTCAGGAATTAGACACCTGGATTATTTATGTGGGGTTTTCTGAAGTCTCTTTGAGAAAACCAAATGTGTTCTTTCCCTTTCATAATTCTCAGTAGTAGAATAGTTCACAGAAGATAAATTAAGTCAGTTAAAACTGTGAAATCCTGTTGTATTTTAATTACATCCTGGACAGCATCTGTCCCAGCACATTCCCTTCAAAAGGATTTGAAAATATGAATCATTAATTGAATTTTATTAAGTGTTTACTTGATAATTCCTGACATGAAGAGGCATACAGCTAAATCTCATCTGAACTGTTCCATATAGCTGAACATAGTGAAAATTAGTAAGTATTATTTGCATTGCTAAAGCTGGCAGATCTGACAATGCATTGTGTRAGCTTGTCTTTCCAGCAAGAATATGCTATTTTTCCAAAGTTTTTAGAAGGACTGTGATGTAAAAGAGTACACTTACAGATTCAAGTACAAATGAATAAGAAAGCATGCATTCGTTAAGCTTTTTGACAATTTTTGTCAATTTGTGCAGTTGGTTTTTGTAATTAGTTGCATTATACCAAGATGAAGCTGTACACTCTGACCATAATTCCCCTCTTTTATCATGCACCTCCACTTGTCCTGATTACAAGAAATATGTAAATGTATGTTGATTATGTTTCTCTGTGAGAGAGAATACAGCTATTACAGAAAAAATATGTCTAGGCTTTTTCAAAAGTGATCATTGTCATCTAGCTTCCAGTGGAAAAAGTTGTCACTGAAAGYTGGTAAAACTGACTGTAACCCTTGTCCTGAGAAATGCTTAGTCACCTCAATATTGAGGGGGTCTACCCCCAAAGCAGCTCATCTTGAGTGATTTTTGAATAATGACAATTCCCTCCTAAACAAAATGGATCCATTCCTCCCTCCTAAAGCTGTATCCAACATAAATATTTCTTGCTGAGGCTGTTTTCACAAGAAAATCTTGCATGACTCCACAGATGGTGCATGTGTTTTTGTAAATCCATCAGGAGCTGTATTGGAGTGCCATAAAATACAGCCTCTGGTATAGCAGCATAATTAGGATCCTGGAGAGAGTGATGAGTTTGTATCTCAACCTTTGATTCTTTAAACTGTTTTTTCCAGACTTCTTGTTCCTTCTCTTACCACAAGAAAGGGAGCAATGTGAAGAGCACACACCTCTGCTGCTCTAGAGGCATCACTTAAGAGACTCATTTAAAACAGCTCTGCCTGCTTGCTCATGGGCATTAGGGAATCATTTCTATATCTGAACAAATGATTACAAATTACTGTGGAAAAAAATGTTAGAAGAGTATAACCAATTCTGACAGGAAGTAATACACATCATGTGCTCAATACCCTTACTTAACATAAGGCRGGGAAAAAATGACCACAAAGCTGTCTTGTCTGGTTAAACAATCAAGGAGCACCGAATACATTCAGCAAGCCTAGACTTTCTGAAAGGGTTGATAATCGGATCCTCACATTATTTCTTTTYATTTCTCCAAATTACAACATAATAAAATAACACTGAAGTAGAAAGCACTGTAGTGTTTACACTTGGCTTGCACTTTAAATTTTCCTCCTTTAAAACCACATTTTAGCCAAGGGCACACCAGAATTGTCCAAGGTGAAAACCTGTTTTTAGTAGTTACATGAGAGGAAGCTTTATATACCTAGTTACTATGAGCAGTATTGTTAAAGAGTTTGGTTTAGGCTGGTAACAATTGTGACTYAAGAGAGAACAGAAATCATAGAACATCCTGAGCTGGAAGGGACGCACAAGGAGCATCAAAAGCTGACTCTTGACCYTGCACAGKACCCCCCAAGAGTCACACCATGCKYCTGAGAGCACTGTCCAAACATTTCTTGTACTCTGTCAGGCTTGGAGCTGTGACCACATCCCTAGGGAGCCTGTTCCAGTGCCCAACCACCCTCTGGGTGAAGAACATTTTGCTAATATCCAACCCAAACCTCCCCTGACACAACATTCCCTTGGGTCCTGTCACTGGTCACTGCAGAACCCCACAAACGACAGGTTGTCCGATGTAACTACATTTACCCTTTTTGTCTGACCCGTGGGCCAGTTGCTCGCCCATGATGTGTTTGTCCAGCTGTGTGCTGGACAKTTTGTCCAGAAGGTTACTTTGAGAGACAGTACCAAGAGCTTTACTGAAATCCAAAAAGATTACATCAACTGGCTTCCCTTAATCAACTAGGTGAGTTACCTTGTCATAAAAGGAAATTAAGTTTGACAAGCAGGACTTTCCCCTYGTGAAGCTGTGCTGGCTGTGACCAATGACTGCTTTGTCTTTCGGGTGTTTTTTCAATAACTCCCCGAGTGATTTTTCCCATAATTATTCCAGTCACCGAAGTGAAACTGGCAGGCCTTTAGTTGCCACGTTCAACCTTTTTGTCCTTCTAGAAAATTGGGACAATGTCAGCCAGCTCCCAGTCAACTCAAGATTCCTAAGGCTATTCAAAAATCTTTGAGAGAGTTCTCACAATGACATCAGCTCTTTGAGTATTCTCAGATGAATCCCATCAGACCTCATAGATTTTTGGGATGCAGCTGGACACTACAAGGTATCGCACAAGGTTCTGCAGGTTCAGGGTCAACTAAAAGGTATTGCACAAGTTCAGGGTCAACTAGGAGTTTATCTTTCTTGCCATCACGGTCCTCCAGTTCAGGGCACTGAAATCCACTCGGGTGCATCACCAGTATTGAAGGCAGAGGCAAAGGAAACATTAATCACCTCTGCCTTATCCACATCCCTGTGAAGTGATCACCCTCACCCTGTACCTGGTTAATGTTATCTTTATACTGGCTTTTGCCACTGATGTATTTGAAAAAAATTAGTTTTTTTTTGCCCCCCACAGTTCTGATCAGCTTCATCTCCAACTGATCTTTGACCATATGAATTTTCTCCCTACACTGGCAAGCAGCATCTCTGTATTCCTCCCATGTCCCATGACCTTGCATCCACTGGGCACACACCTTTCTTTATTTGCCTTATCTGCAAAGAATAGAGGCCTATGCTCAGCCAAATCTGCCTTCTGCATTGACACTTTTCCCCTTTCCAGTTTACCATCTCTAATTTAAAGCTTCTCTGGGCAGCCCCTCTAGTTCTGCTGCTGGGATACTTTCTCCCCTTTGAGAAAGATGCAWCCCCATCAGTAGATCAAGCTCTGCATGTTCAAGGCCTGAACGCTGGAGATGGATCAGTAATGCTTCCACTTAATGACTGCCTGATCCCAATCCACACCAGTGCAACTAGTAATTCAAGAGCAGGCATACTCAGAYCTTATTAGTGATGTAGGGAAGCAGACAGGAAAGGCAGAGCTAAATTGAGTGAACCAGGTCTGTATGAGATCTTGTCAATCCTCCACACCCATAAAAATCCATTCACACAATCATACCACAGCACCTTCAAAGYTGTTTTTCACACTGGAGCAACACAATCAGTTATAATACTGATTATTCTAATCATCCACAACTAGTATTGATAGTGAGGGAAGGGAAAAATATGACAGAAGTTTTGTGTGAAAGAGGGCTGAGTTGACACAGAGTTGTACTGTTAGAGCTGTAGTTGACAAAAATGCATTTATGGATAGAGAGGAGTTACTGATTGTGGCTTACRTGCTATTTCTGTCTTCTCTGCAGTCACTATACATCAAGTGTACAGCAGCCAGTCTCTCTCCTTTAAAAACAAGATCCTGTGTGCCTATTAAGATGAGATCAGGCATGCATTGCTGCAGAAGGCAGATTTAAAACAGGAAGAAAGCACCACTTTAGCTCTGCTAAAGTCACTGCAATATTTCTAAGAAAGGCTTAGGTGCTCAAACAGATAAATTGTTGTCATGGTTGTGAAGTCAATGAATTCTGATGAATGAGTTAATGCACGTTTATGCCAGCTGAGGGTCTGTCTCCCTCCTCGCTCACCTACTGCCTTCCTGGYTTATCTGTCACTTTCCAAGGCTGATCAGTCACATCAGGATGGAATGCAGGTGCACAGGAAATTTAAAGGGTGCATRTTAAACCCACCTGAGTGCCAGAATTGATTCCAGGCACGGAATTGCTCCTCTTGGTGCACACCACACATTATATCTGAGTTCACATACTTTCACAGGGTTGAACAGGAAGTGACATAAATTTGGAACCAAAATGAGAGGAAAAAGATAAGGTTAGATATTATCATAAATTTCTTATCAAAAGTCCTCCATTCTAACCACAATGTCAAAAATTATCAGTAAATTAAAACTTTCTGGAAAACTAAACCAGACAACATGCTCCTGTAATGCAATATGATGAAAAATCAAAATCACCAAAAAACCGCTAAACTCCAGCTGATCAAAGTTCAGCTGTAACAAATGAACTGTAACAATTCCACAGGATTATTTCAAGAAACTTTTGAGGTTTCTTTTAAAATCTAAAGTKAAATAAATTCCAATCTTTCTAGGAAACTGGAAAGGAACGTGTGTTCCATCCTTATGACTTATATCTAAGCAATCATTTCCGATTTTTTTTTACTCCAGCTGTAAGATACAAGAAAGAAAATACCCAGTCTCTATCAAATTCTTTATGYTGAGCAGAAAATAGTGTTGTCACACAGGCGCTCTGCATAGTTTTAAAATTAGAGAATACACGCAGTACAAACGCAATATGTCTTACAAAAATATTGTAACATTTTGTTGCAGYTATTTTCCCCCCATTCTGCTTTCTCACACATGGTATTTTGGAGGAAACAGGAAGAAGTATTTTTTTTTCATTCTGCTTGCTGCTGCAATTCAGCAGCCCAGAACTTCTCCAAGATTACATTTGTGAGCAAGTCTGTGCAAAATGCCCTCAAAATAGAATTCTTCTCTTTCATAGCTCACACGTGGTGTGAAATTTCAAAATTACAAATCCCCTCCTATGCTCACAGAGGAAAGGGGTTAAATCAAATACCTCGTCAATGAATTTGGAGACTCCAGGGCTCATTAATATTGTCTTGACTGCAACCCTCTGCTAAACCAACAATAATACCACTGTCAGATCTTGCCTCCATAAAGTGTAGGCACAATAAGCTCTACTTGCTTTTGAGAAATAGCAAAACTTGACTGTCATGAAAACTTCTCAAGAAAASCATATATCAATACAAACTGTCGCTAGATGTTCAATACATGACTAATTGGTTCTCAATACATTTGCCAATTGCTTGCCATCACTGCTCAGCTAACTTGGATCTAATGCACAGMTACTTGGGTAATGCAAGATGCTATTTTAATGGAATGCAAGATGCTAAAAGGAGGATCTGAGAAGGAAAATTAATGCTTCCTGTTTGTCTTGAATACAAAACAGAAGAAGACACTAAATATCTAAATACTACTTTTTAAAAAGCCAAAAGGAAATGACAACATGTTTTGCAATTGCAAACAAATTGATTGGTGTGAGGAAAATATTTAGGGAGTGTGCAAACCTACAAAATTGTCCATTTKTTAGTGCTTACTGGTCTCCTTTTTCTGTGTTTAATAGAGAAGTATTCTCTATAAAGATTTAAAGCTGTCTGTCTTGGTGTTCAAAAATATACTATCCTTCATTTCCTTGCTTGCCAAAATCAGTAAAAACATTGTCTTTAGTACRCAGTCTAGCTAAAGCGTACCACACTCTGATCGCTTCTCTAGTTTGCAGTTCAACATTAAGCCACTTTTTTTTATGCTAGCATATTTTTTAGATGTTTTTATAGCTATCTTAAATTGGATTTTTTTTTTCTAAGACTATAACGTAATTTCAGATATCTAATCCTGACAAGATCATGACAGCTTCTTTGAAGACGGAAGAAGATACTTTTCCAGATTCCAATTAGAGGATTGACTGACTGTAATAAGGTTTCCTAGTGAGATTTATACACAACKGTAAACAAGGATTGATTATTCTGCCATATTAGCATGGTGATAAAACTAATCAAGCACTGAAGCTAATTTGCTTACTTTGTTGATTTTGACAGACAGTATTTCACTATTAGTTATTACAAATTTTGCTAGTTCAGTTGAACAATGTGAACTACTTAGTTTTAGTGACAAAGTTTCTTGTTTTAGTGAAGATTTATAACCTGGAAGTTCTAAATGGAAGCTGATGTTTGCTTGTTTTCTGGAAGGCAACATGCATCCACATCTTCTGCCTGTGAAAGCCCAGGATAGATAGCAAGTGGTTGGCCTGACAGCCTGAGCTCTGCTAACAAGTTTGTTTCTCACTCCACGCTAACAGGAAAGCATCCAGCACACTAATCACACTGTTTTTTTCAGCAGCAGCTATTTTTTCCTCAATCTCCTGCCTCTGGCTTTTATTTGAGTGCTACTGAAGAGAAAGAGACAGGAAAGAAATAACACAAGGAACATTTTCTCCTCAAAAAGCCCATCCAAGTTACGCTGAGGAGCATCACTGTTTTTAAAASGGAAAAAAAGCCCCCAACGCAAAACACGAGCTACAGCATGTGATTCACACTTCCGCCTTATTTTTTTGTACCGTAAATGTCAAAGGACTGACCAATACTAACACAAAATTAATTCAGTTGAAAGAGCAATGGTAATACCAATTACCCCTAGATCTCAACTGATTGTGAACAAGCCCCAACAGTAATACCTGTGGGTGTGTATGCACACAGAGATATTTTAATTTCTGCACAATAATTCCAGCATCTCCCTTAGCACCATAGGTTACCATCCTAAAAAAGCTGTGTTTTCAAGGACTCCCACTGGTATCTGGGCTGCACCAAAGCCACAGCTATACCAATGACCCCTGCTAGAATTGTCTTGTTGGGAGGGTGTAGGGACAAGTCAGACCTCTGAACAATGAAACTGCAGCTCTGGAACTCCATTTTCCGTCACTCAAGATGATAGTGGATAGTGACCGCTTTCCTGTATGACACTTTTACACACTCAAGCAATTCCATAAATTATCTGAAACACGGGGTGGTTTTTTTTGTGCATTATTTTTGCTTGACACACACCATCACAGTCACYCTTATGCATCCTTGGCAGGATCTGAAGTATGCTGCTTCCCAGAACACCGCTAGCCCTTCAGGTAGGCTGGGCATCAGGTTTGTTTCATGAAAAGCTCTGAGAGAAGCCAGCTGTCTCTCCRCAAGGATTACTTCTCAGGTGGAAACGTTCACTGTAGCTATAAGAAGTTGACCAAGGAAACTGATTTAATTCCATACAAGGCATGTCAGGAATCACAAAAAGGAAATTCGCTGCTGTTCAAAACCTCCATGTATAATCTGCTACATGGTACCCACGTGATGCAAATGTGTGATTATCATTGCGTCCTTCCATTGTRAGGAGGGCAGCAATGCAAGGAACTTGCTGTCAAATCCCTACTAATTGGCACAGCATAAGCCAATTAAGGATCTTTTTATAGAAAAAGCCTTAAAATTTTCATTCAAGCCTTAAGAACATGGGAAAACACACAAAGCAACACTAATAAGCCCTTTTAAAATAAATACGAACTAATTAGCAACTTGCTGAGGTAGTCAATCTGCTATTTAGATAATTCTAGTTTGAATAATTGTGACAAAGAAATGTCTGGTGGCAGTGCAAGCTCTGTAAGACATAATGTTGCTTTCACTACCAGTATGGTTAGGATTTGTTTCTTCACATGTAATTAGGGATAGGTTAGGWCTTTAACAGCAGCGGCTAATTTCAAAAGAAGTGAAGAAATATTTTACAACACGAAAATGTTGAAAACCTGTCCTTTTTCAGGACAAATCATACAGTGTTTCTCTTTACCCTGTGTCTGCAGGTACAGCATGAAGAACATGAAGTCAGCTACTTCTCTGGCACCTCATGGCAGAATTGGRCAGAGACCAAGGAAGGAGTCTCTTCCCTCACCTATTATGCTCWACACATTGCTGCTTTTCAGGCTAACATCACACTGTTTTGTGTCCCAGGTAAGTACTGTGATTATTAATCCCTAAAACTTTCRCTTGAGTGAGAAGGAGGAAAGAAGCTGAAGACTGGTTTTCATGAACAGCTCTTTGCTCACCTGCACATCCATGGGCCTCTTCCTGCCAGCCTGCTTTCATTATCAGCATCTTCCAAAAGCAAGAGAACAAATATTAAGAAACAAAAGGGTGGAAATAATCGCTTAACATGTCAGTTTTAGCCAGCTCTGGAGTATGAATGCTCTGTAGAAGTCCTAGAGAGAAAGTTCTATTTACTTTAATGAAATTAAAATTTTACTTAATGAAAATAGGTGGTTCTTAGCAAGTCAGAAACTACTGATGCATCCACAGTGGGAGAGACCTCTGCATATGCCTCTGCCTACCGACCCATTTATAACACAACAGAGAATTAACTTCGAGGGTTTTTGAGGAGGTGGCAAGGAAACTGAAACTTCAAATATTGTTAACCCAATGCTGGCAATGGGAAAAAAGATAATCACAGACCATTACACTAATGAAGACAATTTTATAYGCACTTGCAGCTCAGAAAAGCTGTCTCTTGTTTTACTTCAACTAAACTGATTTTCTGTTGTGTCAGAGGAAAACAAACTTCGACATCCCTAAAGACAACTATGGTTGCAATATTTAAAAGCAGGCCTGCTAAAGAATGGCAGAATTGTTACACACCACCATCCACGTTGGAAGTGAAAATCACTAAATTCAAGGCTGGTTACTGTTACCTGTCTTTGACATGCTGATGTCCTATATAAAACAAAAACAAGCTAGTAACCTTTCTAGAGGCTTTGAAGTGATCCATTATTTGAAGAAATCTTTCAAGTATTGAGTGGGATAATTTTTTGCCCAACAGAGAACCTTAAAAGACTCTCCTTTACTCAGATACCTCCTTTCAGAGCCTTTTTTTTTTTGGTGGACTTTTGACTTCTGTTAAGTTTCAGAGCCACAAAGACTCTCCCTGTCAAAACCACCCAGATTAAATCACAGCACCAAGCTGTAAATGGTCCTTCAGTCAAAAGCCCTCTCAGGCTAGGCACAAGAATAAAGCAGGYTTGAGAACACTACACAGTGTTTGTTGTTTTTTTAACAGTGCTAGATGTAGATGAGGWAATTATAGTGCTGGATTATATGAGAAGGCACACTGGATTTCCTGCAGCATTCATTTGCTGTRTGACTGACAGTTCCTGTGGAACTGGGGGGCGGTGGGAGAGGTGGGAAGTGAGGAAACCACAAACTAATGAAATACTTGTGGCTGTGACAGGTAGCAGGAGAAGCCATAAGGATAACTATCAGCCAGGGAAYAGTGCTACCTATACTAACAGCTATTTCTCCATCAAATGAGACAGTAATTATAAAACAGATGTTATGGAAATCTTGAAAGGTAGAAACCCAGACATGATGATAAGCATAAGAGACAGTTCCTCTGAAAAAGAGGGGGAGTTTAATTAGTAACAAGAGGAAGCACAGATTATTTTAATTTGTGAGTAGGTGGAAGTAGCACAAAAGTATGCTGAGGAAGTAGTTTGATTCAAGTGTCAGAGACTTGAGAGATGTGTGCCATRTTTGAATATGGAGGTATTAATTGGAAACAAATAGTAGCCTCTTCCTTCAGTGCAACAGTCCAGGAAAAATAACCTGAAATGTTGTATCAGAAGACATGAAAATAGATATTATGTCAATCTTACACACTGCTTGGAAAAACTAGATACTACTTTACTAGCCTGGTTAACAAATACAATTGAATAACAAAATCTATAYAATAAACCATGAATTTATTGGAAGCATGCACTGAAAACCTCTSTTGATCTCCCTCTGAGGAAAGAAACAACAACTCACAATAAAAGTTTTCTAAATAAAAATTCAGTAAGAAAACTGTTTTAAGAATCAGAATCCACAGGTCCTGAACAAAATAACATTGTCTACTTCAATACATAGATAAACCCCATGCAGCACTACTGGCATTYTCAGGGGCCACTAGGGAACATACTTGAAATTTCTATAGTACCAATTTTGTTATTAAAAATGAAATTTTCATTTAAACATGTTGTTTGCATTTGTCATTCTTCCTCCTTTGCAGTGTCTTTGCACCAACCTGTTTTGAAGGAACACATTCATCCAGGGAATTTAATTTTCACATAGATTGGTTTTTAAACGGTACATTTATCCCAAATAAGGTGACTCAAAAATKCAAACTGAAAACCAATACCATCTACTGATACCTTTATCTTACTTATTATCTTTCTATGTCCTTATTGTTTATTCCAGTAAAAGAAGTGGTCTGGCTAAYGTATACAGCACTAGATTATTTTGGTTTCATGTCCACATTGCAGAAAACTGAAAGAGAGCAAAAGAAGACTACAGAAGTGGTGTTTTGCAGATTAAGAAAATTAATCTATTCAGCCTATCAAAGTGAAGACTGAGAAATAATTTGATGTGTCAGTGCTTTCASTTCGTGAAAATGTTTAATGGCAGGGCACTTGCTGACTGTGATGAGAGGGTAAGAAAATTAAATTTGCTGYATGTTAAAGCTAAGTACACTGAAGCTTGAAAGATGGTGCATTCCCCCATGAGCCAGGGCAATTGAATACTTCAGTCTGGAAGGCAACATCACAGGTTTTGGGTTCAGCTACAGCACAGCTGTGAAGTTTTCATATTTTTTCCCATTTGGGTTCAAGACTTGAAATATCAGTTTGATTTCAGAAATTGCTGAAACCAATTTTRTATTTTGAGTTGTAGTAATGCCACTGATCAAAGGCTACATGTTTGTCAATGGGGCAGGATTTACCATCCTAGTAGGAGAAAATCATTCTGCTTTAAAGGAAGAAAACACCAGAACCAAKCTTTTGTGGGAAAATAGGCCAGGAGTATGAGGCAAAGAAACYGTCATCATCTCACTCCTATTCCTGTGTCCACATTAGGACTGTACTAAACTTCTGTGCCAGTGCCTGACAACTCTAAGTTTCAGGGGAAAAAATTCTTCTTCAGGGAAGATGGTCAGCCTCTTGGAGAGCTGTGTGATCTTTYTTATTTTAGGCTTATTTATGCTTCTTTAGCATAAGTAGATCTCTGTGTGTCATCAATCCTTGTGTCATACAGTTCAGCTATCTTGAGAAATGAAGGATTTATCAAAACAAAAATCTTTGACAAAAAGAGGACCAGCTAAGGGAAAAAAAAAATAATAATAAAAAAAAAAAAATAAAGGGTTAAGGCCACAATACAGCCTGAACTGGCACTTTCCACAGCTTCTAGATTTCATTACTTCCTTCCCCAGCAACAATAAAATATGCTTCCAGAATACATGTGAATTGCAGGAGTTCAGACTGTTTCTAATGGATATCTGCTCTTACCCAGCTCAACAACAACAGGAAGAACTCTGTCCTTGAACTTTCTTGCATTCATGAACCAGACAAGTTGGAGASCTTCACTGCTGGTAATGAGGATGATCAACAAGGTCTTGGCTATTTTGGCTAGCTGAGATACTCTTTTACCCATACAACCTGGAAATAGGATCAGGTGACCTCAAAATATCCTGGAAGTACATGGAAGTACAAGTTTCTTACTCTATGATACCACTTGTGAGGTTGTACCAGGATATGTCAAATTACCTGGTGAATATTTCCAAAATGTAAGTTCATTTGTTAGCATCTTTACTGGTAGAAAYAAGAACTGAAAAGACTTTCCTGGGAGAAAAGTCAGTCATATATTCTCTTTGCTGTTTGCTCTTATTATGTAATACCCACTGAGTTTGCAAGAAAACTTGTATTCATCATCTCCTCAAATGTTTTTTACAGTTAACTGAACTAACTCTAATGAATAATGCTGAAACTGTGCATGCTCTACTACTCAAACTGATTTCAAGTGGATTTTTTTTTCCTAAAACTACCCATATATTGAGGACTGCTTCCCAAGTTGGTGCCTCATTAACTCAAGCCATAAAAACCTCAACAAAACAACAACAAATTAATGGTAAATACAAGATCCATAATTACACAGATTTTGTACACTACATTTAACTAATCTGTGAGAAAATACAACCTTAAAAYGTTTCCATGAACCACCCTTTCCCTTCATCTGTTCTCTATGCATATACATTTTTGGTTAAATTATTTTTGAATGGATGTGAACCAGACATCTGAAAAGGTAGTTATCTGGGCTCAGGAAAAACAAACAGAAGTCTAGTTATATTATGCAGGCAAAGCCTGAATAGTRCCAAAATCCATACAAAAATATCTCATTTGTCCCCACCACAAATTGAATAAGAAAGCCTCCAGTAATGTTTGTAGACTGGTCTTTAGTTTAATGACACTGAAGTTTATAGGATATGAAAAGACTGCTTCTTATTAGGTTAGATGAGATGTGAACTACTCTTGTTGCATTTGTCAAGTGTTTGGAGTATTGTAGCCAGAATCAACTAACGGCAGAAAATAGATATGAGAATGGTGCTGAACAGACACAATGGTGGGTGAGGCAGCCTGTGGGAAATATGAAAGGCTAGGACATGCCTCTGCACTGATGGGAGGAGGAAAAACATCCAAAGAAACAGAATATTTCCTAACTTCATAACTGAGATGACCACGTGGAAATTGCAAGAAAGAGCAACACATATTTCACAATGGAAAATAAATTACATTGAACTGCTTGGCATTTCTTTCTGTTCTGTCACATATGTGCAAGAAGTAAACTAATGTCTTTCTTATCTCCTAGCTCAGCTCCCCAGGGAGAGGAGGCAGGACCCTTTCTTGCCTAACAAGGCTGGWCTTTCCTAGCAGATAGAGAAATCTGCCTACCTGAAGCACTTCCTTTGGCCAAATCCCAAATTCCACAAACCTACGTGTCTTTGCATTCCCGAGCTGCAGTGTGCCCAGGGCAGGCACCAGAATCCTGCTGTTTGCAGCCCAGCTTGGGATGGCAGCTCCAAGGAGAGCAGCAATGCCAAGAGACAGCTCCATGTCTGACAAGAGCAATGAGTACCCTGCAGCAAAGCACGACAACAACAAGGAAAGGAAAATAGAGCTGTGCTAGACATTGCTGTTCTGCTGTTCATAGATCAGGTAAAGCCCACAGGGGCTTTGGAAGAAGGGAGAAAGATAACCTAAGAAATTATTTCAGGATCTGTGCATCTGTTCCCAGGAATAACAGAGATGGCATAGGATAGCTATATGCTAACAGAGTCTCTTACTTCTTTGGCTTTTCTTCTCCCAGGCAATCTGGAAATTACATTCTCTCTTCATACTGCTCTGTTCCCATTTCCTGCCAGAACCAGGAAATAGAGAGCATGATTTATTTCTTTGGTACATCTTCCAAGCAAACAAACAAACAAAAYCAACAAACACCCAAATTAACTATTGATTCTGTTTCCGCTTTTTCTCACAAAACAAACTTACAATTCTTCACATAAAAATAAAATATATTCTTGTCACTTGGTTTTTATATGCCTTGAGTGAAAATAAACAAAAAAAAAGCATTCCAGGGACAGCAAAACTAAGGAAGAGATGCATATTTCCTCATGGATTTCYTCATGTTTGCTTTTTCCTCCATAAGAATGTTAACAGGGTTTCTCTCCAACACCCAGCTGTCAATTTCTGTGCCATTTGCAGGAATGTAATTGTTTTCAAAACCTCTGCCCCTCTGCCAAATGCCAGTGGAATTGACCAGTGGTTCAAAAGTTAATTGCAACACACACAGACAGGGAACATGACTCCAAAAGCCTCATTTCCTTAGGAAAACAAACAAAAACCAGTTAGATTTAATTTAGATACTTGAGGATAAACATATCATCTTGTGTAAAAGAAGACTAGGAACAAAACAGAAAAGGATTTCATGTTTAGCCTGGTAGCTGAAATGGACACAGAACTGTGAGCCTTTATTTATAATCTCTTTCACATCCAAACAAGCCGCTGACACCTCTAAGGGCTGTTTACCCCACTGACATAAGCAAAGGATTACTGGTTATTGATTTCATTAACCACAAATCCATATTGTGAATAAAATGTCATCTTGCTATACTGGCAGCTACTACTGAGCTTTAAAAAAGAGGGATTAGAGGGGGACTACAATGATGACAATATAAGAACTGTATCAAGGACAACACATCATTACCGCCAGCACTTCACTGAACTGCAAAGCATGTTTCATGCTAGGAAATAGCTCCATCTTCTGTTCTGCATACAGAAGTCCTAAAAAATCCTAATTTGAAAAAATAAGTAAGAAAAACCCACTCCACAGCTGCTCTTTAAGAGTCTTCAAATAGMAAATAAAATTCAAGCTTATGTCTACAAAATTAAATCCCTCTCATACACAAATTTAAATACCTTTTATCTTGCTGGGATGGAGCACTAGCAAAATATATTCAAGTAACTGCTAAAAGAAAGCTGCTCCTATTTATCAAGGCATCATAAGAAATGATGATGAGGGATATTCTTAGCTCCCCCTCCTAAAAAATGTCATATGTTTGGAACATAAAACTGTCCTACGTCCTGTGCTGCAGGCTCTGTTCATGACTTTGGAGAGGGTTTTGAAGCTTTTGCTCTATAACGTGGCCAATCTTGGGTGCTTTACCAATCTCTCCAGTGACACAGTTAAATAGTTATCCCACTGGATGCTTAGATGAAGTCAGTAGGAGYTTTGTCATAAACCCTGCTGCAAAGTTTTTCCCTCGTGGTCAAGCAAAGAGTTGGGAAACTGGGGTGCAATGCTTGTTCTCTGACCAACATWTTCTTTTATGGTAGCCAGTAGGGAGAGCTCTGCTAGCCATCAAGCAGCCTGGGCTATATCAGTAACTAGACTGGCATGGAAGCCATGCAGGAGAGCATCATTTCATTCTTCTACCAATTCACCTGCATGAAAGGACTTGTCCTGTCATTGAGAGCAGTGGGGAAATTCTCCTCCTACCCATCCAGGATGGCAGAAAGGAGCCTCTSTCCACAGCTCTGGCAGGGAAGATAAAGCAAGCATTTTTAGACAAGTTTAATGGAGAGTTCACTTCCAGGAGTGGGAAGGTGAGAGTCAAACATCATGTGGAATTCAAGACAATGACAGGAAAGAGAAATTGTACCAAAGGAACAAAGGGGCTTGATCGTGTATTACTGAATGGCGTCTCAACTGAGTTGGCTCAGAACAATTCAGATAAACACTTTCAAGCCAATAAAAAATTTTAAAAGCTGCACCCTTCCTTGGACAAGGCAGTATYTTTCAGTGCTGCAAATGCAAGTGGAGAAGGAAAACTCTATCTTCACTATATTTCTGTGCTGTGAAGCCATCAGATTAATCATCCTTTGTAGTGCAGGGGTTTACATGGAATTGTGACCCCATTCCCATTCAGCACAAACTCTGCACTCTGATGCCTGTAAGACATTTGTGCTTCCAAAGCATTAGACAACAACCAAGACCTCTGCTTCAAATATTGAGAGAAWTAAATTTGCACAAATAGGATTTAATAGAAGCCTCCTAATAAAGAAATAGCTATTTTGTGTCTGTACCTCATTGCTTATTTTTGTCTGCTCATTGAAAAAATGGAAGAATAAATATACTTCCTCTTAGGTGTGTGGGACAGGGAATATGTTTTCCTCCAGTTAACACCTAACCACAGAGGAGCACAAACCCCAGCAGATATTTGACTTACAAGACCACAGTGAAAGGTTCCACAGCTGTTGAATAGATCCTTTTGCTGCTTATGTGCTAACTACCTTTATAATTTGTCATTTATTGTCTCCTTGGATGTCTTTATATCTGCATTTAACCCATACCAGAAYAACATAGCATTCCAAAAGAAGGTGGCTAACTTATGAAAGGGAGAAGTTGGCAGAAGCTGGCAGAAAGAAAAAGGGCCCTAAAGGCTTAATTTATTTGTCCATAAATTGTAATGGAGATGGAGGGATTCCAGTGATTCTATACCATTCCATCAGCCTCTGGCAGAGGCAAGAAAACTTATGCTGAGCATCTTAAATCTTTCAAGAGAGGCAGGTGCTGCACTGCTTGCGCTTGCCTGCTGGAAACCAAACTCCCTGCTGGGAGTTCATCCTCTCTTGAGGAACTCTGACTCAAAATAAACTCTGCTTACTGGACAAGAAGTAGACTTCTCACCTGCTCCTAGGAGTAATGTGGGCTGAAATCCTGCTTGTACTCTTACAGCACTTACACTAAGGTTCTCTGTAGGGTGTTCTTTGCAGCATGGRATCATGTATATTAGGGATGCAATGAGTCTATTCTGTACTTTTTTGTAAGGCTCAGCACAGTTGTCAGTCTATTATTTCACATTGCATGATTTAGCAAGATAAAAATTCAACTCTTCAGTGGTAGGAGGTACATAATTCTCATATRTCACACAATTCATTCCAACTTTCACACTGAAAATAAGTTAAGAATACTTCATAGCTTGGGAAGGTAAAATCCCCCTGTCATCTGCTTTTAAATGCCCAGCACCCAGCATAAAGCTGGTGGGTCTGCAGGGAGCATCTATCAAGTAAGTGCCCTCAGAAAATGTAGAAAAACCCAGAAGTTTTGATCATCCACCTGTAAAACTGCAATATTGGTTGATTGATTTACTGCAGAAAGTAACATTTCTCCTTGCTTTCTTTTCACTGCAAGTAACAGTCTCCTGAAGTAAAATCAAAGCAGTCCAGCAGAAATTTCTGAGCAATTACCTATTCTCATGTGAAGGAGGGCCTCGACATGTGTTGCCTACCTTAGCTTGTGCCATTCCAGATGTTAGAGGGCCAGCAGGATGTCTCTGCAGTGGGAGCTAGTCTCCATCTGAATATCACTACCCAAGGTCTCTGGAAGCAAAATAGTTTTAAGCACTGGATTTAGAGTGGATTAAAGWAGAAGGAAATTTTTGCAGTTCCTGACAGCTTCCTCTAAAGAGTAAATGCTATAATAGAACAAAGSTTTTTGAGAATACCTCAAAGCAAAAAGGATTGCAACACATAAGGCAAAAGAATATATAAAATCAGGCCTGTTAAGAATAGCATCATGATCTATCTGGACTCCTTTTTGTTGAGACTTTGGTTTTCACATTATTTTGATGTCTCTTTTTGAAGACAGCAAGGCCATTCAAAGGGCAATCAGGGATAAATCCAGGAAGAGGGGAAAGAAAAGGGCTGCAGTTGCATTGCTTATTATTATATCCCAGAGCAGCACACCAAGCTGTACTGCAGGAGAAGGAAAGAGGTCTCTCTCCTGTGTGGTACAGCCTATGYCCAGGCAGAATAGGCAGATGTCAAGATGAGTACTTGATGCTGGCATCATCACATTGAGGTCAAACTGGTTTAATTCTAGTGTCTCCAGAGCGCAGTAGAGTCGGCACTGGTCCCAGGGGCTCTCCCCACTCTCCCATGTTGGCTGTACTGCAGTGTATTTTGCTGTTCCCACAGGAGTGCTGAGCTTTTGTCAGACGCTAACCCAGGGTTCAGCAGCTTGAGCCACCATTCCTAATTCACCTGCTCCCTATGAGATCTTGGAATAAATCACTTTATACCTTTGGCTTTATCATCCACTGTGATTATTTGCATTTGCTTTCTCTGCCTGAAAGCTGGACAAGCAGCAAGCAGACCCGACCTCTGTGACTGCTGCTGCCTCAGAGCATGCACAGAGCCAAACTGGCCGTGCACAAAACTCCCCCAGAGCGACAGTGTGCTCCTTGGATCAATTCTGTAACAATAGCCTTGCTGATTATCCATGCCTCTTCCCGGGTAGATCACTCAATTTCACCAGGTGAAGCCTTCACTCTGTAACAGCTATTCTTCTGCAGGTGAAATTTGGAAAGAGCTGCTATTAAGAGATGGTGCACGAAGCAGAGCAAGAGAACAGATCGCTTTGAATGACAGATGGGAATACACGCGGGTACAGCCCTGTCCTGTAAATGCAGTGAAAATGTTCTCACCTACAGAAATAACAATTCTTACTGCTTCAGGTTTTTAAATATCAAATATATATACTAGAAGAAGAGTCAGTTAAGTAGTTCAAACAGCTAAACTCTCCAGTGTACAAGGCTATCATTTTAGATAATGAGACATTTCTCCATTTTCTGAAAGGTTAAAGACAGGCTCTATAAATTCTGCATCTAGCAGCCCAGGGAGGCTTCTCCTAATGGCCCCCACAGACATAATTTCATTGTCTGGAATGCATCAGGATCAGCTAATGCTGATGAAGTGCAAGGCTTTGTGTTCAGAATAAAAGTAGGAGCAGGTAAGGCTTCATGACTTGAAACTACAAAACACCTTTTCTGCAAATAAGCTGCAGGAGGGGAAAAGAAAAAGAAATTAACTGCCACTAGCCACAATGACACCAGAAAATGACTACTATAAAACAGTCACTGAGAGAGGAACGCACAAGGTCATCTTCATACCCTGTATAAAAGTTGATCTCTGCAAACCAGACTCCCCAGGCCAACCTGTGTTTGACAGAGCAGGTGGCAGTGCTGCCCTTTAGGTACCAGCAAGCCAGAGGACGTGTCCCTCAGCCATCTGGAACTCCGTCAACATGCACTCATGCTGGAAACAAAATGCACAAAGATTTGCATGACTGATTTTCTGCTCCATGCTTTGGCAAGGACRGCAGAGACGAGCAGCCTGGACCTGCTGACCACTTGTGACAAGAATTTACTTGGCAACAGAGACCCTCAGGTGGCCAGATGAAACCAGCCATCTGTCAGCTGCGAATCTGCAGCCAGCCACTGCATGAAAAGGCAAAAAAAAACAAAAGGGAGAGGAAAAAAAAAAGCTGACAAAAGAAAAAAAGTCAAAGAAAGGACAGAGAAAGAACAGTCCTAGCTGTGCTGCAGATATTTATTTTTCATTACAACAACAGAGGGCGGCAATCCTCCATGCTGTCCACAGTCCTGGCCTGCTGCAAGCCCAGTGTGATACCCTGGAGGTGCGCAGCTCTTCCCTCAGCAAAAAACAGCAATTTTATTTCCAAGGAGCAACACATTTTTATGTGTTCTACCTTACCAGAAGCAAGAGGCAAGAGGACTAATGGTGGCTTCAGGCAGTAAAACAGACACTGCTTCTCCCTTGTTAAATGATGAACTTTTTCAGGTGGAAATGCAGAATTATTTTTACACAGGCATACATACACAGAAAAGCAATTAAAAAAAAAAAAAAAAGAAACCACACCAGCCCTCTGTGCAGGCTTTGAGATCTGCTGGAGTAGAAATCTTCTACCATGAGACACTGAGGCTCTTTTCTGCCCTCCCTCCAGGGACTGAGCCCCCTAACAGGGCTCTGGACACTCCCTGCATGAGCTCCATGCTACTGCCAAGAGCACCAGGCAGACTGTCAGCTGTGGGCCACAGAAAATCCACATTGCCCTAGCTGATCACCTCTATCTGGAACCCAGTCGGGTCCCCTAAGGGCAACCCAAGCATTGGATTCAAAATGCCATCAGGATGGAACTAGGAAACAGACTCTGCATCCTGAAAGTCTTTAGGGTTTATGAAAGAAGACAGGACTTGGCCATTCATGGTGCAGTTTTTGACACATWGCCCACCTTGAATAAAGACTCTGAAACACTTAATTCCTTATCTGGAGACAAAAGCAGCATCAGGGAGTAGGAGAACAACAACCCTGTGAAGTGCAGAAGGGCAGTGTGTTTTCCCACATCTGCCATGCAAAGCCAGAATCAACCTAAAAATTCAGTGCATCAAAATTGCCATGTTGGACAGTCTCCATTTGAGAGGGGAGCMTTCAAATTAATTATGTAAAGGCTGTGGAAATTATGTGCCTTGTCCAAAGCTACAAGGTAAGTCCAGAACAACACCAGGAGCAAAACCTGCACCTCCAAAGTCTCTGGGGTTAGAACTGCAGTGTACTGCAGTACTAACCACATCCGCTGTCCAAGAGCTTAATCTCTGGGCCATGACAGGATAATTAAACATTTGCTGCTCAAAGCATAGGCCATATTTCAGAGACTTTCTGTGGTTGAGATCTCCACATAGACATTTCTGCCCCAAAGAGATTGACCCTGAGTGGCAGATCCATACAGAAAAKTATTTTACATTAGTTCATGTTAGCCCCCCAGCTCTGATATTCAGGAAAATATTAAGTGACAATAGACTGGATCTCGGTTTCAGCAACGTTAATATTTCCTCTGTGAGCTCCAGAATGTAGTCACAAATGCAGTCAAGCCCTGTCACTGTCAGGTGCTCAAGTTCTAGCTCAAGGGAAACAGGTTAAACACATACTCTTGGAAAAGAAGAAATTTTGATTCAAAGTGGCAGAAGGACTGAGACTCACAATGAGCTCAGAACAGAAAAACACAACTCATGATCCTGTGTTGCATAAAGAGCTCAGTAGCTGCTGAATTATACATATATAATTTATGCTGCTGAATCAGCCATGTACCAAATTGCAGTTTTAACTATTAATGGAAATTGAAAAAAAAAGCTCCACATTTAAACAAAACACGTATTTCTAGAAACTATACCAGCCCCTGAGTAAACAGATCATTTGGGCAAAGCTCTGAAATGGTCAGAATTATTGGGTCCTGTATTTTTTACTGACAGGAATTCTATTTGAAATCAGCCAAAGTTTTGTTGWAATAACTGGCATAGCTGTTTTCATTTTTCATTTAGCAAGCTAGTTATGAATAAATAATGAAGGTGCCATTTATTTAAAAACATATTCAGCATCTCTCCCTTGGAAGGCCCACAGGGTGAGCACACAGCTCTGCTTGTCTGTTCACCTCACATTCAAAAACATTGTGCCAGGACACAAAAATTAGAGTGGTGACCAAAGTATATTTATATTCTCCCACCCCATTTCCCCTGCCCTTACCATGGCAATAGAAACTACCATTTATTCATGTTGTCTTCAGAAGATTAAACGTGGGCTGAAAACGTTCAATGTTGAGATCAACCAACTATGAAGAAAATACGATTTTTTCACCCAGTCAAGTGGACACTTTTGGATTTTTTTGAATTTAGGTTTTCAATGAAAGTGCAATAAATGCTTTTGTAAGGAAAGAGTATTCATCTGCTATGGGCTTTTATTTTTATTAATTGCTTGAAGAGAAAAATTCTGCCTRTCTCTGCCAGACAAGGGGGGCCAGTACAGTGCGTTCCCCTTTGCAGCTGGACAGTCTGGTTGCACAGCATGGCAGCCATGCCCCAAACACTTCCTTTCTTGCTATTTCAAGACCTCAGAAGAAAACCACCATTACAGTTTTCACAGCCAATGTCTGSTCTGAACTCTGTGTATAAATGGGAGCGGAACAGATTGGAGCAGGAGAGCAGCAGCTGTTTTCCTGGAACCCACACAAGGTCCTGGGAAAGTAAGATTACACATCTGCAGGATCCGAGATGGGATCTTTTTGTTTTTGCTCCCTGTATCAGCCAGTGCAAAAGCTTAATATGACCATTGTATCAATACAAAAATACAAAATCTAGAGTCTTCATGTTCAACCTCACTTTTGACCATGAATTACCATTCAACGTTGATTAGAGCAGCAAAATGTAATTTCTTAAAATTATGCCCATATTTATATAGGCAGAAAAATACTTTAAAGGGAATGTATTCTCACACAGAGGACATAAACAATGTGATAATTAAGGTTGAGATTTTCGTTCTTAAACAAAGTTTAAACCAGTTATTTGAAGATGTTACACAGTTTAGCTCTGGACATCAGAATCTGGCACTCCTGTAGTGAGGAGGTTTCCAAACTGGCTTCTGTTTCTGTGTACCTCACAAACCAGATTAGTCAACACTGAAACAGTATTCAGTTTCCACAATCCACAGGCTTTGCAAGAGCTTGTTATGCTACTCTGGCAAAATTCTACAGCAGCTCAGGATATATTCTGATAGAGACTGAGAAGGATAGAGACTGATTAAACACAGAACCCAAACTGAGGTCCAGTTCTTTGTGTCAAGGAAAGATATTCCGACATTACAGAAGATGTAGTAGGGGCTGTGAAAGGCCACCCAGTGATGCCACTGGATAGAAGGACTGAAAGTTTAGCTGAAGTACTACTATCTTTTTTATCATCACAATGTCAAACTAATTTGTGGCCTTGCACATACAGTGGAGAGTACCAAAACAATGCGGGGAACAAAATAAATCAATCATGGGCAGGCACACCCATCGCTTCTAAAACAAAACCGGTGGAAGTGGAAGAGGAAAACTCCTCTCAGTGCATGTGTGGCAGGACATCCCTGACAGCAGAAGGATCTCTAGAGTTGCCTGGAGATGGGTTCTTGTCAGAAGCAGGGGGGCAGGTGGAGAGGATCCTTAGCCCTTCCTCAGCCAGCAGCACTGAAGGCCTTCAGCTCCACAGCATCCCACGCAGGAACAGAGATCTCCACACTGGATGCCACCCCTGACCTTTTCACAGCCATCAGTCCTGTGCCGCTCCTCTGCTGAGGATCAACAGGGGAGGAGGGGACAGCTCTAAGTCAGGGACACAGCAAAGCTTGCCCTGCCAGTGTGCCTGTTAACTGCAGGGACAAGGAGAGATGAGCAAAAGCCTCGACCCACCCCAATTATGGGAAATRTTTGTTCTTCTAACCAAACAGCCATGTGAAGTTGATGGGAAATGTTCATTCTTCTCACCAAAAAGCTGTGTGGAGTTGTTGAAAGCCTCTTTTTAAGATGAAAAAGATGGGCTATTTCATTTCAGGGTACAATACCAAACTGTACCTTTACAAACTGACATCTTTGCTTCCATATTATTATTTAATGGCTTTTCATTTATTTATTTTAAATCTGAAACAGATTTTGTTTCTTAAGGTCAAAAGTAGTCGGTTTACTCAGCTATTTTTAGCCATGCTGGACAGATTCATTGAATTATTCCATGAATTATTCATAGCACCAAGAAACAGTTTGGGCATTCCTGTGATATTTGAAGACAATGACAGCTTCTCACATTTTTGCTGTGCAACTGCAAATCCAGGCTCCAGCAACAGTCTCACAGGTATGTCAAGGGAGGCCAGAAATGAGCCTGTCTCTTTTCCCCTGTGYGCAAGTGCTGGAAGCATAGTGAAAATCAGTAATGCCTATTACAATGAAGACAAAATATCCTGTTGCAGGGACTTTTTAATTTTACTATGATTTATTGTGTCACTCTTACCTGACACAAATTTTTATTTTTGTGTTTTCTGGGCTTAAAATAAAGCCACAGCTACCAAAGCAGACAAAAGGTCCTCAAACAGAGAAAGGAACAGCAGAGAGGAAATTGCTGCTGATTGTTCTGGAAATATTCTTCACCCAACTTACTAATTACACACTCCGTTGATCACGTATAATTATGATCTGAAAGGAAATTCTACACCCTAGCAATTTAGCTGGTGTTTCTTTTTTAAAGTCAACCATTTCCACTCTAATGAACCTCAGTATGAAGCAGCAAAACCTTGGAGGGAAAGGCTACAGACACGAAAATGAGTGCTYGCTGTCTCATTAACATTTTACTTGCTTGGCTAGGAGTTCTTTTGTTACAGGAAGCTAAGTGGTTTTATGGCCAACTCTCCTGAATCTGTAATAATATCCAATATGAGTGTAAGTGATTTCTGCTTTTAAACCACTGAGCCTCTAAATAATCTCCACTAAAGCTAATGTATCCACAGTCAATGTACAGCACTAGCTAAAATTCAAATAATTGCTGCCTTGGCCAGCTCTGCAGCACAACTCTAAACCTGTCATTTGGCAGCTGTTAATATTTATAACTGGATGGATTCAACCTGTCAGATATGCTTTTCCTGAAAGCAAGTGTACATCTGGAGCTAAACTCTTTTTTTTTCCAGTCAGTAAAAAGTTAATGCCGGCTGAGATGCCCCAACACAGTTCTATGCCCACAGAAACCACAGAAGAGAGATACCCTGCATGTATGGAACAAAATATACCCATGACACATAAGTATTTCTGGTCTTTTCTTCAAGAAAAAGAAAGCCTAGATTTAACACAACCTCTAAAAGAAACATTGTAGGAAACCACAAGGAGTACTAAGCACTAAAACCTACATTTAACACAATTCTGCAAAATTAATATAGCAGATATTTAAGTGAAATAAATTACTATTAAAGCTCCTAATGTAGTGGGATCCTTCATGACTGTAAAACCAGCTGAAACTGCTGCCTCATGGCTCTAGAAATAATTCATGATATAAAACCAGGTCAAATATGAAAATGAAAAGAGAGCTACCTCTCAGCGAACAAATCTGTGTGAGAAATGTGCTTCTCCTGAGCTCTGCTCTCACCTTGTCAGTGGGCAATTAGTTTTAAACGAGAACAGATCAAATGAGGGTGAAGAGTGTTGAAGAAAAATGGGGCTACCAATCCTTTTCCATTGGTGATGAAAGCTAGAAAGCAGGCAGATTAATAAAAACCAGCAGTAGCAAGGTCTAAAGGGAGAGAACTAAGACAAAGCAAAGACAAGCACAGAAGTTAAAACTATGTAAGCCAGTAATTAATATTTCTAAATAGGTCTGTTACTTGTACTCTCCAGCCTTCCACAGAAACCAAAACCAGTTTGTTTCTTAAAAAGCTCTTTCAGATACACGTTGTTTGACCTCAAAGACAAAAGCAACRTGGGACACATCCCTACAATGGATGCCTTTGGTCCACCTCCTCAGAGGCCAGGGCCAGTCATGTTCAGAGATCCTAAGGGCATAAGGGTTATCCACTACAAGGACCTCTTAAAAATTTCCTACCACCTTCAGTGGTACTGGAAACCAAGTTTTCCTGAGAAGATTTAATTTCTGTAAGCTCACTTATTCTAAGACAGGACAAAAATGAGCTGCTGTTGAGAATAATTTTTGCCCACACTAATGTTCAGTTTCTCCATTCCTTCTGTTACTATCCCTTTAAAATCTTATTTCTGTTTCATCTGTAATTACACTTCATGGTAAGAATACTCTCAAGACTCTCCTGTTTGAAAGTGTGAAGTTTTATGGAAACAACAGAAGATTGCCTGTCATCATGGGTTCTTAACTGCTCAACTTAAACTTGCCTTATGAGCTTTGTGTTGAAGTGAATATTGATAGTTTGCTAACACAAAAATATTGTCACTCTGTCAATAAATCATTATTCAAATAACAGACACTGAGTACCAGCTTGGTTTCATGTAGCTTTYCTATAGAAAGGCCAGGCATTTGAAACATTGAATGACCTTATGTGCATTACTTCCAACAACAGCTGGAGAAAAGTCTCACAGAAACATAAAAGACTTAACTAGGAACCTGGGATTGTTTCTTGCAGTAGCAAGTAGCATATGCTGGGAGAAAATTTAAAAAGACTGATGAAACAGAGTTGATTTGAGAAAGAAGCAGGCCAATCTGTGGCACGACTTCATGAGCATTGGATGTTTGGAAGGGTTGAAAGATTCAGTGTAAAAAGCAAATCTAATTTTCACTGTTTGGAAACTATGTGTCAAAATGTAAGTTTGATTTATTATCGAATTTTCTTGTTTTATAGAAGTAAGCAATTAATGAAAATAATTTTTCAAAATGTTGGTTTTGGACATGCACAGGAACCTTGGCATTGTGGACAGAGTCACACAGAGTCAAAGCTAGAAGTGATGGCAAGCATCAGCTACTGAAAAGAAGCTCTRCCCCTATGAATGTTAGTGCCTCTCTTTTCTGTTCTTGAACTGAGTCAAACACCCTTTTTGTCATCAAGATACTTTTCTAAAGTCTCTCCCRATTTTCAAAAACCACTCTTAGAAATATATTCCTCTAAGACAGACTGAGTCAGGCTCTTCTTCTGCATCTTGACCATCTCAAGAGTGAGATGAGATYTCAGGAGTGAGATATGCCTTGTTGCTAGAATGGGACAAGAGTCTCTCTTGATACACACTCACCACAGCTAGATTAGAGTTTTGATTTTTCTTTCCAGATTATCCATATTAGACTGCAGTTCAGACAACAGGTTCTAAAATTTGTAAAAGAGTACAGCACTACAGAACAAGAMTGGAAAACATATTCAAAGAGTAGAATGCAGTCTGTTTTATTTTATTTCAGCTGCTTCCCTGGCACATTAAGCAGCATCACATGAAAATGACCTTACACAGCACTTTATGARAACACAATTCTGATTCACCCTTTGTCTGTTGAGGGCCAGGAACYTCAATTTCAAAAGCCTGACTGCATAAAATTGTGCAGAAACCAATAAACACATCCACAGCAGTTCTGATATGAAGTTTTATCACAGGCCAGGAATTTGTCACTCAAAGCATATTGTCTCAAATAGTTCACAAAGGAAGGCTCCCAACCATCCAAGACCTTCTATTTCAGACATCGTACTACAGCACCCAAATTGTTCCAGCAGTTACGTGCTCTAACAGAAACACTTGTGACATTATTTGTWACTGATATTGAATAATTTCAGATTTCAGTCTTTGGTTTATCTTTCAGAGAACTTTTTCTTATTTAATATGTTGTGGGTCAAACCACAAAAAGGTTGCAAAATCCTTCTCGGAATGAAATCCATAACAGGGAGTGAAATTCATTAGTTTCCCTACACAACAGATAGCTTCTTGTTCCAGAATGATACATACTGCTGGTATGCAATAGGATAGTCAGGAGGAAATATCTAGTACAGACCCACATGTGCATCTCTGATAGCTGGGAATTAGAGGCTTTTGAGGATCGATACACCCACACTTATCAGGGGAGAACCATCCCCCTAAAGGTATAAGTCAGTGTCTTTTCTGTGGAAGAGCTATGGAGAATTCAGCCTTCTTCTAAAAAAAAAAAATGCAAGAGTAGTGATGGCTGGCTTTAAAATCAACTCACAGATTTGACAGAACACTCACATGGGAATCTGAGAACTCAAGTTTAAATCCATCCACAAAGCAGAGAACAGGGGAAGTTCACATTCACAGCAACATTTTCATCTTTAAAACACGTGCCCAATGCTGGTATGTTTGGAGACTCATTTTGTTTTCTCACTCCCTAGTCTCTCAATTCTTGAATTGTTTCCTGCAGAGTGGCACAGTTTCAGAAACTAGGCAAAAAGTGTTTCCCATCACCACAAATGTCTCAAGACAGTCTTGTAATTATGGCACTATTTTAGGAAATGAAATCACAGTGAACTTCAGTCCTGCACTTCCCAGGCAAGTACACAGCTTAGCGGGAAGTTGCACTAACACAAACCTCCCAGCATTTAACACAGAGCCCAGTGTTGGTCCTTTCACCCATCATTCTTCTGGCTCTTGCCAGTGATCCCAGTGGGACACAGATAGGGAGGGAAGCAGATTCTGACGATGTTGGTCAGGCCAAGACACAGCTTCAGCACCATTCTCTTGCCAAGAGAGAGACAATTCTGATCCGCAGTCCTGAGGAGAGCTTAGAAGCTGAACAGGGAAAGTGTCTGTGAAAGGCATCTCCAGGCACCACTTCAGCTAAGAGGTAGGTTTACAAAAGTGCAGGTTTAGATGTAGTGATCTGAATTTTACATGCATGCTATATCAGGCATTTTAGTAGCTAGAGACTTAYAGGTTCCATAATCAAGTCACCCCTGAACTTTCCTCCTGGATTACACAAAGAGGCTGACTTCAGGTTTAGTCTTCTTTCCCATGCTCCATTCGTGAAGCTGTCTTTGAAATTCAAAATRTGTGAACTTCTTGGGAAAAGAGAGGCACACTAGTTCTGTAAAATRGCAACAAAACCCTTAGTGGACACGGTAAAACCCTCAAGTTTTTTTTGCCTGGTTTTTGTTTTAGTGTATTTTTTTTCTTTTTAGTAGTAATTCTGTTGATAGCAGGATTTTCAGGAGACTGGAAAGGGAGACTGCATGTATTTTGGGTGACATTTWGCTCCCCTTGTATGCAACTTTTTTTTGGTCAGAAACAAAGAAACCATAAAGGAATAGATATCACTACTTCTGAAAGTATCAAAAGGATGTATCTGGAATTTTCTACTTAAAAATAAAATGGGAACTCTTAAATACATCTAGTGATGAGAAATTCATTAAGTGTTTTATATCCTCTGAAGTACTTTAGCATAAACTTTGGTAAGGTTTGCTATTTCTACCCTGTGTTTTTGTGCCATATGCAAAAAATGTGATGATCCACAAGAAGCCAAGACTACTTTTCTGCTAAGACTATCAACTTAATGAATAATTAGTGGAAGAATATTGGTAACATTAATGCTTAATGAGTTAAATCCTCTTCACATCATATCTTCTAGTTTCCTCRGCTTGCTAAATAAAAGTTTATTGACTTAAAGGACATTTCTGAAATGAAATATAATAAAATTGCAAAGAAGCAAAAGTTAATCAAGATAATTAAAATGAAAAATTGTTAGAATCATTCACTTTCACCTGCATTTGCAGCATAGTTGGACTAGGAGTTTCTAATTAAACGGGAAAGTATGTGAAGTGCAGTTCAGCTGATTTGCATTTATGGAACTGGAAAAAAATATTACCTTATTAAAGTGAATTTCAGAGGAAATGTCATAGCACAGAGGTTGGCCTGACTTGACTTCCTGGTAGATTATGCACTCATTTATAAATTTGACTGCTTCCCAGAGCAAGCTCCTCTGTGGCTTTAAATCAGCATGGTCTCACTGAAGTTAATGAAGCCACATCAATTTCTACCAGATAAGCATTTGCCCACCAACATTTTGAATGCATATWTTGCTGCACAGAGCAAAATTCAGCTGCATCTACCGCTGTGTACACCTGAGACAGATGACAACAAAAGACAGTGTAATGCTGCTGTGACCAAAAAATCAATTTAACCAAATTCTGCTGCTTGGACTAGGGCTGTAGCACACTGTCTGCCTCTGATGATACATTCCTGCAGACACATACATGATAACAAGCTAGGTGATATTTGCTGGCCTTGAACACCACTGCTCACAGTGCTGTACTCAKCACTTGTTAAAACAACCAGTTACCCCAGTTTGTGACAGAGCTGAATATGAGTTGACCTCCTATGCTCAYRGCTGGGAAGGAGAARGGGATTTTGTTGCCACTGCCTAGTGTGATGCATGTTCTCCTTCGTGCTGGGATCTCTGTGCTTTCCTAGCTACACTCCCAGCAGTGAGGTTAACAGAACGATGTGGTTTCTGGTAAAACAGGGAAACCAAGCCCTCTTTCACTGTCAGGATGCAACAGCTTTTTATTGCTTTATAAACATGCAGTAGCCAATGGCTAACCCTGCATTGCCCTGCTGCCTGTGTACACATTCCTGATGCAATACGATTGAGGCTATTCAAGATATTTCATTCTGATTAGGTTAGTCTAAGAAAAGTTTCATATTTTAAACTCCTGAGGCAGAAGGAAAGATTCCAAGATTCAAATGATGTATTTCCTCTCACAGACAAAGTCCAGCAGAACTCTAACTTTGGGCATCTGYTGCAACATCCCAAGTACATTTTGGTTATAAAAATGAAATACTTGACATCAGCAGAGTATTCAYCGTGTGTCTAAGAAACCAGGATTCAATCTATTGAAGAAGCAAATATTATTCCAGCTATTTACACTCAAATTCTCTGCAAAAGAAAATGACCACTTCTATCATCCCTTTGCTGGGGAAACCAAAGTTTGTTTTGGGATACATTTCATGGTCAATGATCCAGCTATAAAAGTTGTTATATCAGAGACAAAAAACACCTGCTGGCAGAGATAAGTCAACCCAASAGAAGAGATGCTTCAGAGAGAGAAGGCTGATTTCCAGCATTGCTTCATTCACTGTAGCCACAGGCCYGAATTAACCTTGCAAAACTGTCAGAAGAACTTACCAGACCAAGCATAAAATTCACTCTACAACTCACTATTGGTGATAATCCCTAATGGTGATGACAAGAAATATTAATGACTTTCAGTTCACCCACCAAGTTGATCGCTCAGWCCAGAAAAACAGCAACAATTTTGTGGAGTAGTTTCAGCTGGGAAGCCCAAATTACAGCCTCATCATAGCACCATATCAAACAATATAGTCACACTCATTAGGAGCTGTTCAGCCCAGTCTTTTTCTCAGCTGCCAGGTGTCAGCAGAGAGCCAAATAGCCCAGAATACCCTCACCATTAAAACACATGTGCCACCAGGTCAAATGACCTCCTGGTCCTAGCTGATTCCAAGCTCCTTACTCTGGTTTCCTTTGATTTGTATTTTAAATCCTTTGAGTTTATTGATAAAGATGGAATTATATATGT